>NC_141619.1:50179101-50281601 GCF_047967505.1 Dipteris shenzhenensis | reverse complement strand
ATGTTGTTTATCAATTTTTGGCATACCCCCCCCAAAATCAAGACCCCCATTGCAAAGAAAGGTAAGGAACACAAGTGCTTGTGCTCATGAGACAACAAAATGCATGAAATAGGTAACCAACGGGGTCCTAATTTTGCTGTATGTATGTAAGTATGTATATATGTATGTATGTACATACATATATATCTATATGTGTATATGTGTGTGTGTGTGTGTGTGTGTGTGTGTGTGTGTGTGTGTGTGTGTGTGTGTGTGTGTGTGTGTGTGTGTGTGTGTATATATATGTATGTATATGTATATGTTGATGCATATATGTATATATTGATGCATACAATTTTGATATATGGAGAAAATGGACATGAAAACCATCTAAATTGGTTCTTGTCATTCGATTTGATATATAACATGATCCCATTTGGTTTGTAAGTCCAAAGATACGGGGTCCTACTTTTAGGGCCTGGATGCCTAAAATAGGCAGCGTGTTAACGCGCTGCCTATTTTAGGCATCCAGGCCCTAAAAGTAGCACCCCGTATCTTTGGACTTGCATATCCAAATGGGGTCATGTCATATATCAAATCAAACGGCAAGATCCAATTTAGATGGTTTTCATGTCCATTTTCTCCATCAACTAAAACTATATTCATCAAATAATGTTGTTGATCAATTTTTGGCATACCCCCCCAAAATCAAGACCCCCATTGCAAAGAAAGGTAAAGAACACAAGTGCTTGTTGTTATGCTCAAGAGACAACAAAATGCATGACATGGGAAACCAATGGGGTCTTACTTTTGATGTTTGTATGTATGTATGTATGTATATATATGCATGTACATACATACATAGATACATACATACATACATACATACATATATATATATATATATGTATGTATGTATGTATATGTTGATGCATATTTGTATATATTGATGTATATATTGATGCATTCAATTTTGATATATGGAGAAAATGGACATGAAAATCATCTAAATTGGCTCTTGCCATTTGATTTGATATATGACATGACCCCATTTTGATTTGTAAGTCCAAAGATACGGGGTCCTACTTTTAAGGCCTGAATGCCTGAAATAGGCAGCGCGTTAACGCGCTGCCTATTTCATGCATTTAGGCCTCAAAAGTAGGACCCCATTGGCAACAAACGCGCTGCCTATTTCATGCATTTAGGCCTCAAAAGTAGGACCTCATTGTATTGCCAATGGGGTCCTACTTTTGAGGCCTAAATGCATGAAATAGGCAGCGCGTTAACGCGTTGCCTATTTTAGGCATTCAGACCCTAAAAGTAGCACCCCATATCTTTGGACTTGCATATTTGAATGGGTTCATGTCATATATCAAATTGAATGGCAAGATCCAATTTAGATGGTTTTCATGTCCATTTTCTCCATCAACTAAAACTATATTCATCAAATAATGTTGTTTATCAATTTTTGGCATACCCCCCCCAAAATCAAGACCCCCATTTTGCTGTATGTATGTAAGTATGTATATACATACATATATATCTATATGTGTATATGTGTGTGTGTGTGTGTGTGTGTGTGTGTGTGTGTGTGTACACACACATGTATGTATGTATGTATGTATGTATCTATATATATATATATATATACATACATACATATGTATATATTGATGCATATCTTGATGTATATATTTATGCATACAGTTTTGATTGATGGAGAAATCAGGCATGAAAACCATCTAAATTGACTCTTGCCGTTCGATTTGATATAGGACATGATCCCATTGGGATTTGTAAGTCCAAAGATACGGGGTCTTACTTTTAGGACCTAAATTCTTGAAATAGGTAGCTTGTCAATGTGCTGCCTATTTCATGCATTTAGGCCTCAAAAGTAGGACCTCATTTGGTCCTACATGGGGTCCTACTTTTGAGGCCTAAATGTATGAAATAGGCAGTGCATTGGCACGCTGCCTATTTTAGGCATTCAAGCCCTAAAAGTAAGACCCCATATCTTTGGAATTACAAATCCAAATGGGGTCATGTCATACATCAAATCAAATGGCAAGAGCCAATTTAGATGTTTTCATGCCCATTTTATCAATTTAATAAAACTATATGCATCAAATAATGTTGTTTATCAATTTTTGGCATACACCCCCAAAATCAAAACCCCCATTGGAAAGAAAGGTAAGGAACACAAGTGCTTGTTCTTATGTTCAGGAAACATTAAAAAAGAGGCCTAGTAGCCCAAAAATGGCAGCGCATCAATGCACTATCATTTTTGGGTTGCCAGGTCTCTTTTTTGTTGTCTCACGAGCATACATATGGAGGTTATTATACAATATAACTAAGAAGTAGTATTGAAGTAGTTCTACAATTTGGATGCATTAAGAGCATTCATATAACAAGGAAGAATATAATAATTGAATACATTTTTTTTTCAATACATATTGCTAGTGAGACTACCAAAAAGAGGCTCTACCCCTCATGATGTCTCTGGATACAGAATATGAGATTGCTTGAGGCTTGGATTGCAGCTGGAAACATTGCATGGGCAAAGCCACTATATGCCTCAAGTGTTGGAAATCGATATATGGCTCAAGTGCTAGAATGTGCAAATCATGGCCAAAATCAAGACCCCTTAGAGATTCCATGAGGGCTATCCTTTTACTACTACACACGTCACCTTTAGTCGAGGGCAGAACCATTCGTCGTCATAGGTAGCAGGTTCATGGGACCCCATCCCATGATCCAAGGCATTATTCAAAGACAAAGTATTTATGACCATTCCCAAATTGAGTTTGCCAATTCCTAATCTGATTGATTTCATTTACTGGACTTGCAATGCTTGCAAAGCCCTTGCTTAAGCTTGAATGAGCCTCTTGATTTTGGGGGTATAATGGTCAAAAATGGCTTAACACGCCCAAAATCAAGAGTCTCATTCAAGCTTAAGCAAGGGCTTTGCAGGTCTTGTTTTTGGGTGGCAAAAGCACGAAAAATGACAGTGCATTAAGGTGTTGCCATTCTTATGCTTCCCCCCTCCAAAAACAAGACCCCCAAGCTATTCATTAGAGACACCAAAATGAGGAGAAGGATGACGTGAGGAGTAGAGGAGCTGGCCAATGAGGGGAGGGACAGCCTTGGAATTGCCAGCAACAAGCATGATGCAAGGAGGTGAGAAGGCAAAGAAGCAAGGAGGTGAGGAGGTGAGGAAGCAAGGAGGCGAGGAGGCAAGAGGCAGTCTTGAAGGGCAACAAGAGGGTGGAGGTGGCTGAAAGAGTAAGCAAGAAAGGGAGGGATGGAGATTGCTTGTAGGAAATGCTTGGATTAATGCTACAAATACCATTTTTTTGTGTGTATTTTGCAGCATGAAATGTTTATGGCATTTTTCTTTTAAAAAATACAAAATTGTTGTGATTAATTGCACTACAAACAACTCAAGCCGTAAAGCACCATGGATTAGTACACCAATATACATCACGAATGGATGCATACACTCATATACATCACCGATGGATGCATACACTTATACTCACATCAATTTCCAATATTGTATTAGATGGACCCTTAGCATATATGTGTGCATAGAAGACCATTTCCTACATTGATCCCTGATTTCATAGTTAAATTATTCCCTTTCTCACATTCTAACATGTGAAGATTTAATGTACATGCATTATGGGCACATTATATTGCAGTTTATGACTAACTTTTTTTATGAATGCATGATACTTGTATATGGTCAAGGAAGGTATATTATCATTTTTGAATGATAACATTACTCTATGCTTCATTTTATCCTATATTAGAAACTATGATCACTAGATATTACATAAATGTATTGCTCCATTATATCCTATACTAAAAACTATTTTGACCCAAATACATAATGCCAATTGAGGTTAGTACTGATGACAAGTGATGAAAACAATCTAATGGTATGAATGAGATTTTGTAAATTTTGGATATATAATATGGGTACTATGTTGATTGAGCTATTTTTCTAAGGGAATATTTTCAACTTAATTACTAAATACATACTTACAATGGTGACCTGATTCCCATCTATATGTATAATCAAGTTTTACTTTGTGTTTAAAAAAAAGCTTTTGCATAAGGTTAAAATTTGAATAGTATTTATATTTGTTTAAGACTACCCATTGAGCTGGCTCCTATCCTTATATTGAACATGATAATGTTCATAAAGATTTTATGAATACAAATAGATAGCATTGGCTCTCTTTTTAGTGGTTGGGAATGAACCCTAAAAGTACCCTAAAATGACTATGTATTCCCTTATTTGTAGCATGGAAGTGATCATGGTAGAGTGGCATAATCCCTATTTTGCATTTTTCATAGGTTCTTTTGCTACTCATGGTTGGCGGATACACCACGGCATAGATCCGAATAGATATTTGGTTTTTTGCTTCAACTTGCTTGACTAGACTTTCCTTGATGATTGTTTGATTGTGCATGATGAGTAGTCACTGGCTTAACTGATGCATTAATTGAAATGTTTTCCTTAAAGTTTTTCATACTACAAGATACGAGTTTGCTTATACGGGTGGAAATAAAAGCTTGTTAATGCCTGGTGCATATTTTTCGTTAGATGCAGTAGGATACTAGTTACCGAGTGTCTTTGCCAATTATTTCACTTGAATCATGCTCCTCTTATGCTTGAGTTTGTGGTCACGTATTGACTTTAACATAATAGTCTATAGGATACTGGATGAGCACTCAACATAGTGGTTAGATGCATTCATTTCTAGTTCCGACATTCAAACATTGGTCATAATAGAAATATGGAGGGCTAAAATCCTTTTTTGGCTCCCTAAGTTTTTTAAAGCATGGTATTGTCCAGATTACATAGGTATTTTCACTAAGCAAAATTAATCCTTATGATGAAAATGTGTTTTTTTTCTTTTGACATAGTTAGTTCTGTTTCCATGTTTTTGGATCGAATGTATGGATGATCTTCTGCAAGCATAAAAGACATGATATGTATATGTAGCACATGATCATGTTTACATATTTTCAGTCATATATTCTACATTGTGATCTATCATTATCTTACTGTGTGGATGTTCAATCTGAGTAGTGTTTGCTTTTTTTATCGCAAATTTTATGTATTGTTGTGTCTCTACCTCTCCACAATGACTCAAATTGATAGTATGGGGATGAAAGAGAAGTTAATTGTGAGTTTCAGGCATGCCTTCATTGTTGGAATATGTTTAATTTGCTTATGATCACATCAAATGTTCCAATGATATTGAGAGGAATAAGATGCTGGATGAGGTTCTCGCTCGCTTGAAACCTATTTAATCTTGCTCGCTTATTTGGGGCTGCTCGCTTTTCTTCGCTCGCTTTTTGGTAATCCTCGTATCCCAATGACATCACTTGACTTCAATAAACTAGCCAGAGCATATGAACAGTCAATATCATCCTCGTCCGTTCTTTCCATCACATCTTCCATGAAGTTCCTAAATAAGAACACAATAAAAACTTAGTCACAAACAGTGTAGCACAAAAGAGTGTAATCTCATTGGAACATTTGATAACCAACCTTGTAGCCCGGGACTCTCCTCTTTCTAGCACCACCAGTGGGTGCCAATGCATCCATGTTATGTAAGTACCTTCTTTTCCTCTCCTTCAATCCCAAAGGTGTTTCTTTCATCTTTTGCAGTTGTTCTTCTACCTTCTCTCGTTCCTTCTCTATGGCTCATCAAACTTGATTGTATGTAGATCTTTCCAAGCCTTTTTTGGACTTAGCTAGCTTATAGAGTGACATTTCTAATTCATGTCGCTTCAAGTCCAATGCATTTTGCTCCAAGTCCAATGCTTTGGCTTTATCATGAAGATCCTGGTTCTTCCTTTGAAGATCCAGCATAGAGTTATGCATTGCAACAATGGCGCTATTTCCTAAATGTGCTAGCATCTCTTCTTGGGCTCTGCGCATCTCGCTTGCTTGCATAGCCATTGACTGAGCATTGTTTAACCGATTGCAACAACCAAGCAACCCTGTATGTCCATTTCCAACAAACCAAACTAGCTCATGCATTGTATGGAAAGGGGGCTCTTTTGGTTGATAAGATCTAAAGGATACAAGGATACTTCTACCTAAAGGTCGAGATGCTTCTTTCCTTGAGAATGAAGACTGTGGATTTTGGAAGCTCCCCTCAATCCTAGACTACATGTGCTTGCATATTCAGCCTCCAACTCTAAGTGAACGTGGTACTTGTTGGAGACATCCTCGAATGGTGCCATGACTAAAGGAGCGTAGAGAAGGAGAAGGTGTGGAGATGCAGGCTTGAAGGAGCAGCATGCAGGAAGAGGGAGGACGAGGAGGAGGAAGGATGGGGGAGGGAGGACTAGTAATTGAAGAGGAGGAAAGGGGCGTAGACGAGCAGATGTGGAGGGTGAGGAGGAGTAGGCGTGGAGGAGGAAGGAGGGAGGAGGGAGGAGCAAGAGGGGGGGGGAGGAGGAGCAGCGGTGGAGGAGAAGGGAGGGGGAGGGGAGGAGGAGCAGGCATGGAGGAGGGAGGGAGGGGGAGGGCAGGAGGAGCAGGCATGGAGGAGGGAGAGAGGGAGGGGGAGGAGGAGGAAGGGGGAGGAGGGAGTGAGGAGGGAGAGGGGGAGGGGAGGGGAGGGGAGGGGGAGGAGGAGGGAGGGGGAGGAGGGAGTGAGGAGGGGGAGGGAGGAGGGGGAGGGAGGGAGGGAGGAGAGAGGAGGGAGAGAATTCAGAATTCGAATTTAGAAATTTGAAATTTTTGGTTCCCACCTAGGAGTAAGAGTTGTGTAAGAGGTGTAAGAGGTGGGGTCACTTTTGGGCTTAACCCACCTAGGTGAGGGGGGGTTAGGAATTTTTGGGACCTACCTTGGCCCTTTCATTAGGACTAATCCATTTCTTAATCCATTCCTTATGAGGCCCTTTTGAGACCCCAATTCTCCCCTAATGTGCTCGAGACTGCATCTTCTCTCCTCCCACCGACCTTATTTCTTCAGTTTTTAAGGAGCTTAAAAATGTCATCTCCATCCATGGAGATAGACTCCATGCTACCTTATAAAAGATTCCTCAATATAAACACCAATTTACTATGGGGCATAGATTCAAACTTACAATTTCTTATTAATCTATCCCAAGATATCCACTCTCTCTACTCTGTTGACATTGCAAACTATTATGAGCTATTCCTCACCATGGCACCTCTAGTCTTATGGTTTCCCTATCCTATTTTTGTAAACTTGCTACCAAATTAGGTTTTAAAGATTCTTCCAAAAAGACGATTGTTTTTTCCTTACAAAATCAACCAGGGTCCAAAACCCTTTACAACTTTGATACATTTCTCAATTACAACCACTTCCTACTTGACTTTTGTATTCAAGTTGGCCCATGCTACTAAATCTAATCAAAAGGAATACCCATGGGTTTTGCATGATCCCCTCTCTAGTGCCACCTTTATCTTACCCCTTTCAAATTCAAATTCATAAAAAAACTTGCATGACTTGGTCATTCCCATCTCCTCTCTCACTTTCTTCATTACCTTTAGATTTGTTGATGACATCCTCTTCATAAATAATCCTTCCATTACCAAGTTTCTTGACCCTTCCAAACCATTCCATGAAGATGACCTCTTTACCATTTATCCACTACACATTATTTCCCTTAAATGTAGTCTTTCCTCCTCCTTTTTTGATGTTGATAAAAAATTCATTGACCTCTCTGCCACTTTTCTTAACACACACATCGCCCTTTCTCCTCCTTTCCTAGGAGAATTCTTTACCACTTTCATTTGGAAGAAAAAACTTATCAAATTTCCCACTGTCTCCCTCATCCATTGTCATAGTAACCGACCTCTCTCCTCCTTCTACAAAGTTTGCTTAACCTTTGTCCTTCCCATTCTCTATTCTTGTTCGAACAGCTTCGAAGCTTTCCTTCACCTATACATTCTCATAGACATTTGCAAGCACAGTGGCTTCCAACCTGATAGAATCACAAAAGTTATCCATGATTACATCTCTTCCAATACCTTTCCTCAACTTAGGCTTGATTTGTTTACACTTCTATCTCTTTTAGGTAGATAGTAGGTCATCACACTAGGTGATGACTTAGTGTCTCACCTAGTGTGATGTACACTACTTGGGCAAAGGTGCGTACACACACACACACACACACTTCCTATTGATTCTCCCTTTACATTTACTTTATCCCCCCCCCTTTTTCTTTAATGTTTCCCTTTAATATTTCTCCTTAATTTCTTTAATCACCTCTCTTCCATTCTTCCTTTATATTCCTCAACCACCTTTTTATATCCTTTAATTATTTACTCTAAAGTCCCTAAATTCAACTAAACTATCCATTACTACCCCTCAAATAACCCCTCAAAAATTTCCTCATTTTTTCCTAATTTCCTCTCTTTAGAAACTCTTTGTTTTTTATCTTCCTTTTCATATTCAAATTCCTTTCTTAAAATTCCTATATTCATTTTCTTTTTCCAAAATTGATTCTCATTTTCTTCCCCTTACTTCCCCTATGCTACCCTGTTTTTCCTAATTCTCCTAACTACCCTAATTTTTCCCTAATCTCCTGTCCCTTCCCCCTAATTTTCCCTTCTCTACCCTATTTTTCCTACCCGCCCCTATCTCCCCCTTATTTCCCCTAAAAACATTTTTTACCCCTACCTCCCCCTAATTTTTTCCTATTTCTTTCTAATTCCCCCATTTACTCTATTTTTCCTATTACTCCCTAATTTACCCTTTTCTCCCCTATTATTCCCTATTAACCCTACCCCCCCCATTTCCCTAATTTAAACTCCTCTTTAATATACTAATACCCCTAGATCCCCACGTGCACTGCCCTTTCTACTCCCTTTTTTACTCTCCTTCATTGCACGGCCTATGCACCTCATAATGCGCACCTCTTCTACTTCCTCGTAGTGATCTATGTGCTGTGCAATGCGAACCTTCTCCACTTCCTCTAGCCCTTGGACCTCTCACATCCCTGACTCCCCCAACCCGACTAACCTATTCTCACCTATAAATTAAAGCCCTCCCATCACTCACTGCCCACTCATAAACTCTGCCCCGTGCTCATTTCTCCCATGCCTCATGCGAAATCATCGCACCTATGCATCCCCTTACACCTTGCTGTATTCGCGGGTAGTGTGTTGGACTCAGTGCACTGATCGCGCAAACCCTCTAGCCACGTTCTACTCCTCATCCACCTCTATGCGTTGCAGTTCTCGGCTCGTACCTCCCTCACGGATCATGCCCGTACTCCTTCTCTACCGGCCAAGTGCAATGGTCTCATAGGTCCTTCTTTCCTCCATTAAACCCCTTGCTTTCCCCTCAATTGGGCTCTTTTGCATCGTTTGCAGCTAAAAACACTCCCCCTTTGTTCTTTCATGGCATTCTATTTAACCCCCCCCCCCCCCCTTCGTTCTTTCATTATCCTCTTTTTGATTCCCTATCCCCCCCCCTCCGCCTCTCTCCTAATCTCTCCCTCCTCTCTATTTAACCCCCCTTCGTTCTTTCATTCTCCTCCTTTTAATTCCCAAACCACCCCTCCCCCTCTCTCCTAATCTCTCCCTCCTCTCTATTTAACCCCCCTTCGTTCTTTCATTCTCCTCCTTTTAATTCCCCAACCCCCCCCCCCTCCCCCTCTCTCCTAAATCTCTCCCTCCTTGCTATTTATACCCCCCCCTCTTCTATATGTATATCTCTTCCTAATTTTTGTTGTTCCTTTTCCCTCCTTTCCTTTTTTCCTCCCCCTTCTCTACCTATATCATTTACCCTTTATTGCCCCTTTACTCTTTCCCTTTTTATTCCCCTTATATTTTCCCTTCTAATTTCCCCTTAACCCCCCTTAAAAATAATTTTGCAATTTTCCACTTTAATTTTTATAACCCTAACTTATCTTTCTATGTTCTAATGTCCCCCTCTATTTTTTTGGTATTTTCAACATGTGTTCTTACCCCATTTTTCCCTCGTTACCCTTAATTTTCTGCTAACATCCTCCTCTAATTTATTTATAATACCTAAACCCATCCCCCATCTTTCTCTTTATCTCTCTATATCCCTTAATCCAACTTCTTCCCCTTCCTTTCCTTTTTAACTCCTTTCAAAATTTCCCCTCTTATTTTTGGTCTTTCCCACCTATCAATTCACTACCCTTCCCCTAATTGTTACCAAATGGGTCTCTCCTAGCATTATCTCTATATTTTCTGTAATTTTTAAAACTTAATTTGTCCTTCTTTCTACAAAAATTCCTCACTTATCATACCACTACTCTTTACTAACCTTCTCACTCGTAACTTTTACAACTTGCTTTGTAAGTCTATTGTTTAGTGTTTATTTTTATTGAGACTCCGATAACAAGGGAGGGGTGTTTATGACACCTGTCTTCGCAACTAAGCTTTAACTGGTTCTCACCATGTTTTTCTTGTTGGATGGTGGTGGCAAGTAGGTAGGCTCCTCTCTTTAATAAAAGTGATGCTGCCAAGGACTTATCAAAGCTCTACTCCTCACTTTTCCTCTTTTATGTTGGTAAGCTGAAAGGAAAGGAAAGAGTGGACACAAACTCAGAATACTTGCATTACTTGCTTGTAGAATGAAGAAGAGTGAGGTCCTTAAGTAGGCACCTCATACATGCTCACTGACATCACTGATGACTTCAGAGCTCCACAATCATCTCCTCAATCTGCTCCTAGATTCTCTCAATCATCCTATGTGGCTCTTCCACCACCTAACTGTGCTTGTGGGCACCTAACTGTGCCTCTAGCACTCACACATAGAAACCAAGGTGTGCCTGAGGCATACACCTTGAGATATCCCATCAAACCCCCCCTCAAGGAAATGCCTCAGGCTATGTCAAGGATACATCTAGTCTCATAGTTTCTCATGCCATCTCATGGTGGTCAAGGATAAATCTATGGCTAGGTTCTCATGCTAGCAAGGGTTCCCTTGGGTGTAAGGTAAACAAAAGGGATACAAAAAGACCTTCCAATGGTTATCTCCCCTGCATGTACATGCACACAATGTCTGCAGGAGGTACCATGGAGCAAAACATACACATGGCCTACATCATAAGGTGACCAGAGGTGTTTACAAAACACACAAAACACAATAGTTTATTTCATTCATTTTGGAGGACTATCCAGGCTGAGTACTTTGACATAAAAAGAGAGATCTGGACCATACATAGAGATGTTTTAAAATGCATAATCTTCAAAGGATGCCTCATCTTGTGGAGGCACATCAACTGAGAGTAGATTTGCATGTTTTGTCTTTGCTTTGGCTCTGCAAAACTTCTCATTATGGTTGTTCTTGCCACAGTGCTTGCATGGATTAATTTTGACGTGGTCCTTTGAAAGGTGATTTGTCTTTCCACAGTGATTGCAAGGGGTATACTTGCCCTTTTGGACTTTTACAGCATAAACAGTGTCATTGCCTTTCCTGATCTCCATATGCCTTTCTTCTTCTTGGAGAGCAGAGATAATACCTTCAAGATTAGGATTAGGAAGATTTTTCAAAGTGGTAACTATGTGATCATAATCTTCAGGCATACTCTTAAGTAACACTGCCATAGCATCATCTGGAGTAATAGGAGAGTTGATAGAAGCTAATTGAGTCTTAGCATCATCTGGAGTAATAGGAGAGTTGATAGAAGCTAATTGAGTCATAAGACTCCACATATAGTTGACATGAGCTGCTAAAGTAGTACCACTAGCCATCTTCAATTCAAAGAAAGAGATTTTAAGTGATAGTTTAGAGATGTGAGAGCTAGCACCAAAAATCATGTCAAGCTTCTACCAAGCTTCTGAAGGAGACTCCAAGTCAGAGATATGGTGAATATAATCATCTCCTAAAGCAAGAGCAATGATACCATATGCTTTTTCGTCTCTAGTTGGATCCCTTGCCGGTCGTGTCGGAGTTGAGGATTCTCCAGCATTAGACGCCGTAGAAGAAGCGGTAGGAGTTGGTTTGACAAGTCCCCATAAGTTCTCCCTCATCAATGTAAATTTCACCTTCATCTGCCATATGTGTGGAAGCCCTTTCCATTGAACTTCCCTAGATTCAATAGGGTAGCCATGAGAGGGTCTAACCCAGATATTGAGCAGTGTCTATCTCTCTTACAAGGCAAAAAATAACTGAAAGACTTCCAAAATATGAGCACTTGATGTAGCAAAAACTAGTGACCAATATATTCAATCAATGATGCTTCTTCTTACATGCTTCATAGAAGTGGCTAAAATGAATACTTTCCAATCAAAACCAGGTCTAGCAATTCAAAACAAAACTGAAGCCGTACTTGTACTGAAGTTATTGAAAGTGTCAAAAAACTAGAAATGCTAGAGTAGCATTTTATGTAGCATCATCTTCAAAAACTTGTCCAAAACTGTCAAAACTAAAAGGCTGAACTTGGAGGGCTTGTAGCTCACTCTTCAAAGCAAGGAAAAGAGGGATTTTTGAAGCAAAAGAAAGCTCATATACCAGAGAGGGTCCAGCACAGAGGTTGGACAAAATGGTGCGCACTTTTGCCCGAGGGAGTTGCTACAGGCTGAACCTGAGTTTTGACGATTTCTCCCTCGTTACTGAACCAAATGAGCTGAAAAATGGCTCAAAATCTTCGTCTTGAGGTCGGCCATCTACTCCTAAGAGGGCTCAGGCAATGGCAGAGTAGGCAGGGAGTATTGAGCAGTAGAAGAAATGGTAAAAAATGTGCTGTTTGGGGAATGGTAGCCACCACAGACGTTTTTTCTTCAATTGCTTGTAGGTGGAAGTTTGCCCATACTAGAGGAGTTTCCAGATCAGAGGGTTTGGGCAATGGTCATTTGTAGGTGGAGAACCAAGCTCTCAAAAATTTTGGGAAGAAGGAGGAAGATGGAGAAGAAGAAGATTAAGAAGAAGATGATGATGTGGTAGAAATGGGCTCAAGGGGGATCAAAGGGCTCTGATACCATGTTGGTAAGCTGAAAGGAAAGGAAAGAGTGGACACAAACTCAGAATACTTGCATTACTTGCTTGTAGAATGAAGAAGAGTGAAGTCCTTAAGTAGGCACCTCATACATGCTCACTGACATCACTGATGACTTCAGAGCTCCACAATCATCTCCTCAATCTGCTCCTAGATTCTCTCAATCATCCTATGTGGCTCTTCCACCACCTAACTGTGCTTGTGGGCACCTAACTGTGCCTCTAGCACTCACACATAGAAACCAAGGTGTGCCTGAGGCATACACCTTGAGATATCCCATCATTTTAGAAAAAATTGTTCATCCTTTAATGATGCTACTTCATTTTTTGTGGATGTTTATTTCAAAGTTTATCTATTAAACATTTCTCTTTCCTACTCCAAATTTGTCTACTCACACACGCTTTCCCTTGCAACTTTGGACGGTTGCACATAGGTTTGGACGGTTGCACATAGGACCTTTAAGTCATCAAGGCCGTTCTTTGGCTTTTTGACTCCCTGATCTAACTTGGTTTTCCTCTTTTCTCCCCTCCTTTTCAGAAACATTCTTGGGATGTCTCGCTTCGATCAAAGACCCTCAACAACCCACTTCCTGCTCCCTCTCCCGCTTCTTAGGCGGTTTTCTCTTGCTTTCAAGTTTTTGAGCTCTTTTCTTTTATTAGGGCTCACGATCTCAATGCTCTTGCAAAAAACTCCTCTTTACTCTCATCAAAACCCTCTCCTTCAATGATTGGGTTAAACTTCTAAAATTCTTCCGCTCTGAAACTAACAGCGATCTGGGAAGACTTCAAAGAGTCACTGATAATCTTTCTGCAATTGACCTTAGTGATACTACTGCTCTTAATGAGTATCATTCCATCATCCCCGGCCTCGCCAATGACATACTCATCCTCAATGGTGCCTTCCCCCTCCACATCCCTGCTGGCCTTGCCCCTCCCAACAATACCTTCCATTCCTTCATCAACCTTGACCTCCTCTCCCCTGAGGACAAAGCTTCTTTGAGACCCTCTCCCAGTCTCACTACTAGCTTCCTCAACCCCTTGAAGGAAAGGAAGTGAAGAACTTCGCGTCATGTGTACCACTACTCCCCTCTAGACACATCGAAATGAAGGACCCTTTGCTTGACCACAGAATCTAGTGCCTCGACAATCTCAGCTTCCTTGCTCCTTTCACCATCCAGTCTCTCACCTTCATTTGTTAGCTCTCTTCCAAAGAGGTTGAGCAATGCAAAAATGATGCCTACCATGGTTGTCAACATTTGAACTCCAATTACTTCCTCATCATTCCCTTCTTTCTTAAAACCATTGATCACTCCAAGTGTGGTCTCACTAAGGAGATCTTTTTTTGCTCCAAAGGCTCTAGCCAACAGGAATTTGGCTTCTCAAACAAAGAAGACAATTACTATGTCAAAAATTGCTGGAACGTGTTTCGTTCTTACATTAAATGTACCTGCCTTATCAAGAAGACCAATCTCTCCTATAAATCCTCCATTCTGTGGCTTGACCATGTCTTATGGTATATGCTAAATCACCTAGACATCTTTTTTCCTCTTAGCTCCCTTCAAGCTAAGGTCTTCATCTTTCTCAATTGGACTTCTCAATTACCAAAGGAAGTCATTTTCTCCCTTATAAGAGTCATACTTATTGAAACAGCCTCCGTCGACTTTACCTTCCCCTCCTCCTTCCAAAACCTTCCCGAACACTCTCTTGCTCTCAGCATTCTCTCCCTTCCCTCCTCTTCTAAAACCAACCTCTCTCCCAAATGCAGACACAATTCCCCTCCCAAGTATACCCCCAAACTTCAGAAGACATCCCCTCTTGCTCCCGAGATTAATCTTTCACAAGCCTCCTTGGTTAAAAACTCCCTGCCGACCTCCTCCACTGCTTCAGTTCCCAAAGTAAAGGCACTTGGATGATAATATGGACTACTCCATCGACTGGGATAAACATTGATCTACTTCGGCTCTTTGATTTTGTAGATTGCCCCTTCTGGTTCACTCGAGGTACGCACTACTACTCTTCTCAACAATGGTTTACTGCATTTATAGCTGTCTCCTAATCAGAAGAATCTGAAATATTTTCATGTTCTTTACACTAACAAAATTCTAACTAAAATCCCTCCCAAAACCCTTTACAAAAATACTCTACTTTTACATTTCAATTCCCTTTCAAACACTATTCAAGCCTTTGATACTTTTTCTTTTAGTTGGAAATATACACCTCCCCTTAGATCCCTTCTCTACAAGCCTAAACTTACCTTCTTAGCGGAAAACTTCACCTCGTCTTGCCTTTGCACGTCTCTCAAGAGATTTAAACCCTCTCTCAAATCCTTTGATAACAAACTTCATGTTTGTACCTCTAACCCTAGCTTCTTTCATCATCCCTTTCTCCGCTTCCACATTCATTATGGCCTTAATCACATTCCTATCACACCGTTAGACCCACATCTCGCTCTTCAAGCACTTATCCAAACCTTCCATGCTCTCCCTAAACTTGGAACCTACTCCTCTATTAAAAAGACTCTCCCATCTTTTTTGGAAAGAATTCCATTCCTTCTTTCCCCTCCTTAAAATCCAAAAGTCTCCTCTTGAAGACAAAACTCTTCTTGACAAAGTTAACTGGCTTCTTGGCCATGTGTTCATCACCGGTCTAGATAAGGCCTCCCAAACTCCCATCATTCTTTGTAAATTTTTAGTACATACCCTGACCCTTGAAAGATTAAACTCCCTTGAATTCCTACCCTCATCCAACCCCCCTTCCACAAATCTTTCATCCCTTTCTTTTACCCTTATCTCTCTCAATCTTCCTTTTACTTTCAATTCTTTACCCTATCTCATGTGTGTGTACCTATAAGGCACACAAACATAGCTTTCGTTGGCTTACCAATGCCCATAACTGCATCTTCTCACTGATCTCTTAGCCTCAAGGCTCAAAGAGCTTAAAAATGTCATCTCCCTAGAGGGAGAAAAACGACATTCCACTTATAAAAATTTTATCAATGTATCCACAAACATGCTTTGGGGCATTGATTCTAACTTATAGTTCCTCATCAATTTACCCCTTGAGATTCACTCCTTATATTCTGCTAACATAGCAAACTGCTATGAAGCCATTCCCTAGTTTGGCCCTTTTAGCCTTATGGAATCCCTCACCTATTTTATGAACTTGCTTCTAAAGTAGGCTACAAAGCCTTTTTTTCTCAAATTTTGTAGTTTCCATCTCACAAAAAGGGATAATGTAAAAACCCTTTTTAGCTTTGATACCTTTCTAAGCTACAACCACCTTCTTCTTGATTCATGTGTTATCTAGGCTAGCTCTCATTATTGGACCCAATCTAAAGGTATCCCCATGGGCTTCTCTTATTCACCTCTTTGGTGCCACCTTTATCTCACTTCCTTCGAATTCAAATTCATAAAGAAATTAGCACGTCTTGGCCTTTCCCACTTTCTCCCTCTCTTTCTCCTTACCTTTAGGTATGTCGACGACATCCTCTTCATCAACAATCCCCTCATTAATAATTTCCTTGACCCCTCTAGACCTCTCAATGAGGATGACCCCCTTACCATCTACCCACTTCACATCATCTCCCTCAAATGTAGCCTAACCTCCTCCTTTATCAACACCAACCAAAATCTCATAGGACCCTCTTGCACCTTTTTAAACACTCACATCTCTCTTTCCCCCCCTTTTCTCGGAGATTTTTCTTCTACTTTTGTTTGGAAGAAAAAACTCAATTTTCCCACCATCTCCCTTATTTGCTACCATAGCAATCGACCTTTTTCCTCCTTGTACAAAGTTTGCCTAACCTTCATCCTCCCTATCCTTTACTCATGTTTTGATGAATTTGATGCCTTTTTTCATATCTCATTATTTATTAACATTTGTAAAGACAACGGCTTCCTCCCCCACAAAATCAATAAAATTATTCACAACTACATTGCCTCAAACTCCTTTCCACATCTTAAACTAAATTTACACACACTTCTTTCCCTTTTCAGGTAGATAGTAGGTCATCACACTCGGTGATGACCTACTGTCTCACCTTGTGTGATGTACTCTACTGGGGCACACACACACACACACACTTCCTATTCATTCTCCCTATATTTACTTATAGAAAATACTAAAACTTTGAGCATCTAACCACTTGCAATGCTTTAGCCTGAAGGAGATTTGAGAGAGACCCCCAAATCAAGCAAATAGAGACTGGAGAATCAAATTTGACCTATCCTAAGTAGCAACCAAGGGGCATTTATAGTGAAATGGAAGCTCTTACTGAGGAGAGTATCCAGTGTGAAGCATGGGTGAAAATGAAATATGCTTGGCATCGATGGGTGTTGGTCATATGAGTAGATGGCTGAAGTATTTAATGCTCCAAAGTTGGTCTATCACTATGCAAATCATGTTTTTCAAGACATATGCTTGGATGAAAGGTTATATGGGTCACAAGAATGCATCATTCATGATGTTTCAGACCTCGCCCTTTTTTCTTTAATGTTTCCCTTTAATATTGCTCCTTAATTTTTTTAATCACCTCTCTTCCATTCTTCCTTTATATTCCTCAACCACCTTTTTATTTCCTTTAATTATTTAGTCTAAAGTCGCTAAACTCAACTAAACTATCCATTACCATGCCTCAAATAACCCCTCAAAAATTTCCTCATTTTTCCCTAATTTCCTCTCTTTAAAAACACTTTTTTTTAAATCTTCCTTTTCATATTCAAATTCCTTTCTTAAAATTCCTCCATTCATTTTCTTTTTCCAAAATTGATTCTCATTTTCTTCCCCTTACTTCCCTTACTTCCCCTATGCTACCTTGTTTTTCCTAATTCTCCTAACTACCCAAATTTTCCCCTAATGTCCTATCCCCTTCCTCCTGGTTTCCTCCTAATTTTCCCTTCTCTCCCCTATTTCTCCCAAGCAAATTGGCCTAAAAGCGTTGCAGGCAACAGGCTAGACGCACAGAGAGAGAGAGAGAGAGAGAGAGTTTTGAGCATCTAGGACACTTACAATCGGAGATCTTTCAAAGACCCACTCAAATAGGGGTGTCTCTCTTTAGGAGTTCAAATGTAGCAACCCACCAAATAAACTTCTTTGGTTACATGCCGAACTCTTATCAAACTTCAATATCATTTGCATTCTCAATGGCTTTGTTCATAAGTCTAATGCTCTCTCTCCAACTTGTGACCTTTCACAACTTTGCACTCATCTAACTGTTGGAACATTGAAAGGAAAGCAAAGAGTGGACACAAACTCAGAATACTTGCATTACTTGGTTGTAGAATGAAGAAGAGTGAGGTCCTTAAGTAGGCACCTCATACATGCTCACTGACATCACTGATGACTTCAGAGCTCCACAATCATCTCCTCAATCTGCTCCTAGATTCTCTCAATCATCCTATGTGGCTCTCCACCACCTAACTGTGCTTGTGGGCACCTAACTGTGCCTCTAGCACTCACACATAGAAACATAAGGTGTGCCTGAGGCATACACCTTGAGATATCCCAACAAACCCCCCCTCAAGGAAATGCCTCAGGCTATATCAAGGATACATCTAGTCTCATAGTTTCTCATGCCATCTCATGGTGGTCAAGGATAAATCTATGGCTAGGTTCTCATGCTAGCAAGGGTTCCCTTGGGTGTAAGGTAAACAAAAGGGATACAAAAAGACCTTCCAATGGTTATCTCCCCTGCATGTACATGCACACAATGTCTGCAGGAGGTACCATGGAACAAAACATACACATGGCCTACATCATAAGGTGACCAGAGGTGTTTACAAAACACACAAAACACAATAGTTTATTTTCATTCATTTTGGAGGACTATCCAGGCTGAGTACCTTGACATAAAAAGAGAGATCTGGAGCATACATAGAGATGATTTAAAATACATAATGTTCATGAGATGCCTCATCTTGTGGAGGCAAAATATCCATGTCAAGGCAAGGTCTTACCACATGGGCAGTGTCTAGTGCCTTATAAGATGGTACTATGATAGAACAAGTGGATCTGAAAGTCATATCCTTCAAGAGAACAATTATCTTGTCATCTCCATAGTTGTGTAGAGAAGCATATCTTAGGTATCTGACCTTCATCTTTTTCTTGTACTTGGAGTCAAATAAAAGTGCCATGAGAGGGTAGATCTCTGTAGTTGCTTCCTTTTTGGCAACCATTGTTTTGGCAATCTTCAACAAGGAAGTCAGGTTGGCATTTTCATCCTTTGTAGCATAACAAGACATTGCTTTATGTTTTGGCTTTTCACATATTTTGCATAAGCAAGCCATGAGAGGCTCTAACCCAGGTATTGGGTAGTGTCTTCTCTCTTACAGGGCTTAGAATAACAACTGAAATGCTTCAAAATATAAGCATTTAATGTAGCAAAGTCTTGTGACCAAATTTCAAACAATGATGCTTTCACTTACATGCTTCATAGAAGTGAAATGAATACTTTCCAATCAAAACCAGGTCTAGCAATTCAAAACAAAACTGAAGCCACACTTGTACTAAAGTTATTGAAAGTTTCAAAAAAACCAGAAATGCTAGAGTAGCATTTTATGTAGCATCATCTTCAAAAAACTTGTCCAAAACTATCAAAACCAAAAGGCTAAACTTGGAGGGCTTGTAGTTCACTCTTCAAAGCAAGGAAAAGAGGGCTTTCTGAAGCAAAAGAAAGCTCATATACTAGAGAGGGTCCAGCACAGAGGTTGGACGAAATGGTGCGAGTTGCTACAGGCTGAAACTGAGTTTTGACGATTTCTCCCTCGTTACTAAACCAAATGCCCTAAAAAATGGCTCAAAATCTTCGTCTTGAGGTCGCCCATCTACTCCTAAGAGGGCTCAGGCAATGGCGGAACAGGCAGGGAGTATTGAGCAACAGAAGAAATTCGTTGTTTGGAGAATGACAGCCACCACAAACGTTTTTTCTTCAATTGCTTGCAGGTGGAAGTTCACCCATACTAGAGGAGTTTCCAGCTCAGAGGGTTTGGGCAATGGCCATTTGTAGGTGGAGAACCAAGCTCTCAAATATTTTGGGAAGAAAGAGGAAAATGGAGAAGAAGAAGATGAAGAAGAAGATGATGATGTGGCAGAAATGGGCTCAAGGGGGATCAAATGGCTCTGATACCATGTTGGAACACTGAAAGGAAAGCAAAGAGTGGACACAAACTCAGAATACTTGCATTACTTGGTTGTAGAATGAAGAAGAGTGAGGTCCTTAAGTAGGCACCTCATACATGCTCACTGACATCACTGATGACTTCAGAGCTCCACAATCATCTCCTCAATCTGCTCCTAGATTCTCTCAATCATCCTATGTGGCTCTCCACCACCTAACTGTGCTTGTGGGCACCTAACTGTGCCTCTAGCACTCACACATAGAAACATAAGGTGTGCCTGAGGCATACACCTTGAGATATCCCAACACTAACTTTATGAAAAACACTCGACAAGCACAAGCTCAACTCTACAATTTGAAAATTTGAAAATGTAAACCATTCAAGAATGACATTTTAAAAAAATTAGCTCAAGATATGATAAAATTTCACCATTGTAGCTTGGACCTTACGTACTAGCTTATGTATATCCAACAGCACATTGTTACACTCTATGTACTCAAATTTACTTGATCTTTACTCTGTCATGCTCATATCATCATGTTGATTCATCTCTCTCTTTTGTGAAGCAATCCCCTTAGTGTCTTTTGCATTTTTTGTATTTGTGTTCTAGCCTTTCACCCTGTTTGGTCTTTCCAAAACCATGGTATGCTATCCTAAAAAACCTTGGATGCCTAGATTGATTTTCTTATGTGATAATCAAATGTATTATGGTCTTGGCCAAAATGGCCTCTTTAAACCTTAACCTAGAAGTGCATTTGGAAAACATTATAAACATCTAAGAACCCTTGCATACTAATGCTAGAAACATTGCATATGTGAACAACTTCTTATGGATCCATCACTTTTCTTAAACAAGATGCAACTTTGCAGTATTGAATGCTGCAATGCACGCGATTTAGGATCCCTAGGAATGGAAATGAGCTATGCCTTCTCACAACGTAACGTTTATTACTTGCGCCTCTTCCAATGACCTCATTCATAAAAGTCCTACAAAAAGTGTGATGATGAGCTAAGAAAAAATAAAAGAGTTACTTTGTGAGACTTGTTGATGTTCCAGCTTGCTCAGGGTTGCTTGCAATAGTAAGGGTTCTAATATGGGTTGCAAGCTGCTAGGGTTCCAAGTAAGAAGTGCTAAAGTGCTCGATGCTTAGTGCCCTAGTGGGTGGTTTTAACACAAATATGCCCCCGCTTGCAATCCCTAGGTTTTTGTGCAAGGTCTGCAAACAAACCCAATGACAACAGAGTAATTTAACATAGGGAAATGGGGTGATTGAAGTTGGGGTGACCGTATGATGACACACAAAAATATCATTGTTGCACACAAAGAGAAACCCACATCCATTAATCATAAACCATTTACAAGAAGCTGCCTTGACTTGGCTTGAACCCTCTTAGTTCAATTGACAAACTCGACTAAGGACATTGCATTCATATGGACAGAATCGACTAAGGACGTATTCTCACCTTAGTGATGGCTTGGCCTAACTAGGAAGATCAATTGTTCATCCTCTTGTCGTGCTCTCTACTCTTGATGGGTCTACTTACCTTCCTTGTGGCCCGTCTTTGTTAATTGCATGTCCCCAGTTTTAACAACTCCAAGGCTCTTTCCAGCTCTCTCACTCTCCTTACTTGCTACTATCTCAACCTCTCCACTATTTCACACTCTACTCGTAAACTGCCTTCTAACTTTGCAAGTGCGATGATTGCTCAAGCTGCTACACACTACTGGGCCACCGCTCAGGTTTGCCAATTGTGTTGCATCAAACCCTCAGTGCTCTAGAAAGTTAGCCAAAGAGGTTTCGTGGTTCCGAAGAAATGGGCCACCTTGTGTACACCGCTTCTCTCGTTCCAGGTAGCTCATCGACTTGGGCAGCTAGTATATCCACTTGCAGCTGCCACGTGGTACGGGGATCACCACAAAGTTGGATAAAATTATCATGAAAGGCCTTCTTCTCTCAGATGTGACTGCCGTGTTTAGCTATTTGTGAAGTCAGAGAAGAGTAGCATAATACTATGGAAGGGCCTCCATAGTCAGTCGAATGAGGCCCTTAATCTTCTCGATAATCCCTTTGTGTTCCACCTGGAACATGCTTCACTTCCATATTGTGTGATCCCTGATATAAAGCTCAAAATTTCTCAAGGCATGGTCATGAGTTGAGATAATAGTAGTGATTGGCTCGAGTTGTGCATGCAATGGCGATTGAGTGAAAGATGCACTGGCTTCCTCAATATCGCTTCGAAATACCAAGTTGAGGTCATGTTGGAATGGTACTTGATGAGTCATTGCAGTAGAATCTTGATCAAGGGGAATAACATCATATAAAATGGGTTCCACATCCATCATATCTAGCTCAGCCTGATCAAAATGAGTCAGACTCAGACACCCTTATCAATCGGCTTGAAGCTAATAAAATCGGTCGGGGACACTTGAATACCCAAATTGCAAAATATGGGCTCAAGTTTCGAGTCTTCATCACGGTGTGTCTCCACCTGTACCCGTATTGGGTTAAGGGTGAGGAGGGTTTGTGCCATATCCTCTGCTTTGGTTCCCCCAGTTACCGCAATGGTCTTCAAACTTGTTGTTACCTTCTGAGCAAAAGGCTGACTTCTTGAGTGGAGAGTGATAACCTTGTTGCCTTTCCCTGTAGTAGAGCCTCCATCACTAGGTTCTCAAGGCTACGGCTGCTTTGAGGGATGTTCATCTTGGACTTATAGCCGGTGAAGAAGCAGTTGGAGCTACTCATACTCCTGTATGCGCTTTGCTAAATTCTCATTTTAAGTGTGGAGTTGAGGGAGTTTCTTGAGCTCCCCTTGAAGCTTGTCATTCTTGGCGTGGGGTACTATTTCAACTATTGTCTACTCCAGTACCTACTTAGTAGATAGAATTGGTTGCTCCTTGAGTTGAGCAATCTCCTCTATTGCCACTGCCAACTCTAATCTCAAGGCTTGCTCTGATATGATTAGTCGGGCCCTCAACCTGTATAACCACTCAGTCTCTCACTGCTGCAAGCTCAGGTGCTTGACCATGAGGTCTGCGTGTTCCTTTCGGAGAGTATTAACTTTGGTTACAAGCTGATCACGAATCTTCTTTCATCATCAAGCAACGTCTGAAAGCCATTTCTTTCAGTAACAATAGTGGAATGGTCGACCTTCAAAATATCCAACTACTCTTGGAAAAAGGTGACCATTTGCTTCTGGTACTTAGTTTGCACAAAGATGTGTGCAAGTACCTATGGAGGGAGCCAACTATTTGCTAACCCCAGTCAAGGCCATGGACTACTAGTCGCATGTTCTCCCTGATAGTCTGCCATTTCTCCTCAGTGGCCTCTCTTCCTTGAACCCTATTTTGAAGAAGTAGGGGGCCGACTAGTAGGTATTCAGTAGGAGGGTGTAGGGAAAGGAATAGCTATGGGGGATAGGGGAAGACCATGGAGGTAGAGGCCAAATTCATTGTCGAGGAAGGGGCAAGGTGCTCTACGTTCGGTTCTCTGCTTCAGGTCCTTTACTTGCAAGCAGGGTACCAAGTTTACTTATAATATCCCTTCCAGCTCGGCATCTTGCCCTTGCGACGACGTCCCATTTCTTTTGTCTCGTGCTAAGACCCCTGCTATGAATCCTCAGTCTCCTGATGTTGAGACCCCTTGTGCTTGGAACCCTCATGCTCGATTCCTTCTCTCTTCTCTGCTCCCTGGGAAGATGAATGTGCGTGAGAGCTTTCACCCTTGCTTGCATATCCTATCCATGGATGGGCCTGTGGCAGTTTGCTCCTTAGTGTCAGCATCCCTCAAAGCTGGGGTAAGGCATTTCACTAGAGATCAAGAAATGGTAGATGACACAGAGATGCGAACCAATGACTCTAGCCACTAGCCGATGATAGGAATTTAGAGTTGGTTGTCTATACTGAAATGACTTTGCATTACGCCCCCAATACCCATGTTCATCCTTATAATTGTCTTCCATTAATGACCTCGAATTCTGACTCATGCCATGTGGTTGCCTATTGTTACTTGCTTCTATCTTTGTATCCACTCCCCTCTTCATGCACAGTGCAACATCAATTGTCACCAACCGATTGCATGGTGTACATGAAAACTTGGAAGATTCTCCCTCTAAGTGTAGATCTACCTTTGTCAAATTTGAATGCGTATCACTGGATGTATAATAAGGCTTCACTTTGCTGCCATTGTAAAGTTTAGGAAAAACTCAGCCTTCCAAATCCTAAATCTAAATAGTGCCATTTGAGAAAACTTCAATCAATCTATAGGGTCCATTCCATCCAAGCTTGAAATTGGTTTTTATAGGCCCTATTTTTCTTGTTTACAAACAACACAAGCATACCTTTTTGCAAATTCTTCGGTTTAATATGACGATCATGCCATGCTTTCTAGTGTTGTTGAATGACCCTACTACTATGACCAAGCTGCTAGGAGACGTAGTTAATCCAGGTGGGCTAGTTGATGCAATCGCACCTTGATTGCTTTCGATTCACCAAGATGGTGTTCGGCTGCAATACAAAGACTCCGTACCACAAACTCAAGAGGAACAACTGCTTCTAGTCCAAAATCCGTACAAAAATGGCTTGTTAAATTAGTAGAGACCTTATATGTAGTGCGGTAAGCCTAGAATGCAGCATGTAACTTAGTATCCCAATCACTTTTTGTAGACCGCACGGTCTTAGTGAGAATGAGTTTGATAGTTTTATTAGTCGATTCACCACCACCATTTCCTCGAGCATAGTATGTGGTTGACACAATGTGCATGATTTTAAACTCAGCATTGAGTAACCACATGACTTCATTAATAAAATGAGATCCTTGATCATGACAATTCGAATTGGGCATCCATATCTGCAAATGATATGTTCAAAGAGAAATCATGCTGTATTTCATGCTGAATTGTCCCGAAGAGCTTTAGCTTCAACCCATTTAGTATCACAATTAGTGGCAACAACATATTTGTTACCTGTATGTTGAGCTAACTTAAAAGAGCCAATAAAATCAAGTCCCCTTCTTTGAAAAGCTTCCCATGGTTGAGTAGGTATGTTGATTCAGCAACGACTGGCCAGTTTGTTGACATACATCACATTGTTGACATTTCTTGACTGCATCTACAAATAATGTTTCCCACCACAACCCAGCTTGCAATACTTTGCGGGCTATAAGTTCATTTTGGAAATTTCCACTAAACGGTCCTTAGTGAGCTTCATGTAATACAATAGCTCATTCTCATGAGGAAGAACCCATCTGCGTGGCACTTCATATGCACAATGTCTGTATAATTGTCCACCAATGAATGTGTATTTGCAAGACTTCAAGGCTAATATATCATGGGGCATGTGTTAAAGAAATATTCCTTTAGATAAATAGTATACAGATTCACCAGACTCTATCTCAAGAAAATCAACTATAAATAGATCTTGCATCAAGCAACTCAATAGCCACCCCAAAGGTTTCTTCAGGTAAACAGCCACTCCAGATGATCAACATAAAAGCCAAATGGATTCCTAAGTAAATAATGTCTCAATTTTTTAACACTCAAAATCATGCCAAGAGCCTCTCGCTCAGTAGTACTCTAATTGGTTGGATTTAGTAGTCATAAGCAATCTGCTTGCATAATAGACTGCATAATCAAGCGTGCCATCCAGTTGAGCCAATATAGAGCATAGCCTAAAGCATCCACATGTACATGAAAAATAATATCCCATCTTGGTCATCTGAGTATGGGAGTAGTCATAGCTTGGTTTTTAAGCTCATCAAAAACCTTTGACAGTTCATTTGTCCATTCAAATTTGGTATCCTTATTTGTGAACTCATATAAAGAAGCTGCAATTTTGGCAAAATATTTTACAAATCTTCTATAGAAACTTATGAATCCCATAAATGATCTTAGTTGTGTCAAGTTAGCGGGTTCGAACATTGCTTGAATAGCACAAATTTTACTTGGATCGATACAAATGCTTGCCTTGGAAATTACATGCCTGGGTAATACACCAACTCCAACACAAAAGATAGACTTGGTCGGGTTAAGAGATATACCTGCCTGATGACCGTTAAAAAAAATTATCCAAAAGACCCAATTGATTGGCCTGTGAAGAGTAAACACTAAAATCATCTAGGTATATAGCGATGAATTCTATCACAGGTAGTCACGAAAATTTTCTACCATGAATTTTTGAAATGTTGAAGGGGCATTTCGCAAACTAAAAGGCATCATATGCTCCCCACGTGGTGGTGAATGCAGTCTTAGACTAGTCTTCAAGTGCCACAGTAATCTGGTTGTACCCACTATAAACATCCGTGAATGAGTACATCTCATGTCCTGCAACCCACTATAACCATCCATGAATGAGTACATCTCATGTCCTCCAGCCTGATCAAGAATTCCATCTGTAAATGGTATTGGAAATGGGTCTAGTACCGTTTGGGTGTTTAATTTTTTGTAATCCACACAAACATGAAGCTTGCCATTCTTTTTAGGTACCATGACAATTGGAAACAACGAATCACTTCAATCAATTAAATAAATCCTGCCGGAGTAAGTTGATCCAGCTCTTGACCTATTTGGAATAGTTAGGATTCATGCAATACATTTGCTAGAGAATGGGTTTAGCATCTAGGTCGTGAAGTTCTATGTTGACAAATCTTAGGTGGAACTCCTCGGAGATCAGTATAAGTCTAGGCAAATACATCTTTATAAGTCACAAACAAATCTTTGATGAGATTCATAAGAAAATGCCAAATAGTTGTTGTCCTAAAGAATTAGAAGTTACTGATCAATTTTCCCAAGATGTTGAGTCTCAAATCATGGAATTGCATATCATTCCAGTTGGTGAACTTGTCATATATCAAGTGGCAGAAGCTGATATAAAATGTAAAATGAAGGCTGAACAGATCATAATATAGAAGGATATGTATCCAAGTCAATTCATGGATTGTGGGTGAAAGGGAAATTGCCAAAACACCCATTGCCATCACTCGACTTGGTACTGACCAATTCAAAGGTATGTTACAAGATGTGGTTATATTTTGGAGGTATTTATTATACTATCACTCGACTCAGTACTGACCAATTCAAAAGGTATGTTACAAGATGTGGTTATTTCTATTGGAGGTATTTATTATACCATCAGTCTCATTGTGATTGCAATGGAGCAATAAGCTTATCCAATTTTGTTAGGATGTCCATGGCTAAAAAGTGCCAAGGTATTGCATGATTGGGGATCTGAGGAAATGATTATTAAGCTGGAAGGGAAGATGTTTGTATTCCCACTATGTTAAGTTAGTATTGATAATGACCATGCGAGGATTATCTTCTGTGCCGAGGTTGAGTTCCTACGTTGAATCAGGAATCTGTGAATTGAAGGGTAAAGCTCCAGCAACAATTGAGTTGTCATCCCAACAACCAGTTACTATCATCGAGGTAGGTGAATCTTTAAAGTCTCCAAAGCAAGCAGAGAAGATGGAAAATGTTGCAGTTACTAGCACAGAGCTAAGCCCGAGCATGGGAAACCTTTAGAAATATGAAGGTAGCATTGACTTTTACTGAGTTGATGCGACTTGCCCCGTATTGTTGAAGTTTTTCATAGAACAATTCAAAGAATCTGAGGATAAATGAAAGGGCACAACGGTCACCCTGGCATATCACGAGTGGAGCTTGATATCTCAACAGCATGATCAATAGCTTGTCCACCTCCTAAGCAAACCATTCCACGTGTGATAGTAGATGGTCAATCAGGAGTGAAAAAACTTTTGAGAACTCACAACTCGGTTAAAGTTTAAACACTATAAGTCGTTTCAAGTTTGAATGGTTGACCAGAGACCAGTGGAGCCAACAATTTAAGTTGCAGTGTCTTTTTGTGCCTTCCAACCCACATCAACAGGCATTGTTTCATCTTTGAAAGAAATTGCAGGCCCCTTTGACCGAGTAACTACCTGAGCATCCACTGTGTTAGTAGGCATATTTGCTTTGACTGCCCTACGTGCAAGATCTACTTTTCATCTTTCCATGCTATTCCTCAAAAATTTAACATGCTCAGCCCATATGGGGCAATCATTCATGTAATGGTTTTCTCCACAGCGACAGCATTTGACCTTTGAAGGATCAATCTTTTCTTTTCCATCTTTCCCTTTCCCTCCGTTATCAGGTCAAGGTGGCTTTCCACCAGTATTTTTTTCATCTGTGGTCACTTGATGTGCAGCTACTATGCAATTCCTACCATTGAACCAACATTCAGAGTCATCATGCCCATATTTGATACAAGTATTGTTGTATTTTGTTTTACACTGTTCTTCTATGTGACCATTTCTGGAACATTTACCATACCATTTCTTGTTAAGAACCCGGCCTCACTCGAATGCCCAGTTCTTTCTTTACACCTTTCATGACTGCATCATCATTATCACTGTCAGCATCCTTTTTATCAGTATCCTTTTTCCTTGGTTTACCCTTGAGAACCTCACTCTTCTCCAGGGCAACTTCTCAATCAAGAAATTCTTCATAAGTTCGAGTTGGATTTACAATTTTTGACTTCCTTAAGTCAATTTGAGTATATCCAATCATCAGCCATGCTTGCATAGACTTAATCATCAGGTACAGTTGACAACTGATTGATGAGAGCTCGCATTCGTAACACAAACTCTTGAACAGATTCTTTCTTTTTTTGTTTAAACTCGCTTAATCTAGTTCGAACATCTTCCTCATTGATCTCTTGTCGAAACCTTCATAAGAAAGCTTTAGTCATCATAGCATCCCAATCAAAGAAGTATCCATTGGGAAATTGATTAAACCACCTTTGTGCACCCTTAACCAAAGTACAAGGGAAATAATCCATGTACTTTGCAATGTGCATCTGTAGTAGCACCATTAATATGATAGACTCAAAAAAAGCTTTGTTGATGATGAAGCTGTGGCGGTGACTGCTATCGCGCTCAAACTTGCCTGCATAGTAGCTAACATCTGTTTGAGTTGGAGAAGCATCGCCTATGGTCTAGCTTTTGTTGCCTCTTTGCCCAGGCAAGCTCTGCGCGTCATTGGGCCTCCTCATTCTTGAGTTCCTCATGCATCACTAAGAGCAGTTTCTCAAAATCTGTGGTTTCTCTTTCTTCCAGCGTCTTTTTTCTCTAAATGTTATTTTGTCTGGTCCAGCTGTCTTCTACTTTCTTCTGGCCCAAAAGGGATCCTTCCTATGCTAGACCTAAACGTATCTCTAATCCTAAGACAGAAAAACTCTAATCCCGAGTGAGTACCAGTGAACAAGGACTGCTCTGTCTAACTTTGACCTAAGCCTGAGAGACTGACTTACGTAGCTTGTGCCTGATTGTCCCTGGACAAGGGCTCACAAAGGGGTCACAACATACAACAAAATCTCCTATTAGGGAACTATTACGCACTTGTCGATGTAGCTAGTGTGTTACATTGCACCCAAGTGCAAGGGTGCATGTGACATTCCCTCCTCCTTAACTTGGTAGTAGATTCATTGCTAAAGTAGTCTGCCAAACTTTTTGGAAACTCTTAGAAAAAGTCTTCTTTGAACCACACATCTTCATGCAAAGGAGGAGTTCAAGGAGAATCCAGATGCATTCACAACTTAGCGAAGGGTGGCGAGGAGAGGCTTGGAGACCATAGGTCCTTCGCACCTTGAGAGTGATGGAAGACTAGGCAACAAGGCATGGGTGGTAAGTATATATTTATATTCTACTGAGTATCTAATATGTTCAGTCGTACATATGTTTTTTCATTCATATCTAACTCCTTGAATTTTGATCCACAAGAATATGTGATTGGTTTGCCTCTAGGCGACGACGATGAGTACAAGAAGGCATTCAGGATTGCAGCCAACCCTTGGTTTAAACCAAGGAGAAGAAGCAAGAAGGATACGATATCAATTGGCAAAAGGTAAACGAGCATTTGAGTATACCATAATCCTCATAGTTGTCATTTGAGTACCATCGTTGTCTTACAATCGACTCTCTTATCTTATTTGATTCTAGGCCAAACCCCCCATGTCCCCATCTTTTCCACCAATTTTTCTTCCTCTTATTAATCCTAATACTTCACTTCCGCTTTTCATTTTCCCTAATTTCTCCCACTTAATTTTCCTCCTCCTAATTTAAGTAAAGATGCATTTTTTCTAACCTCCTCCCACCCTCCATTTATTTTAGTTTTTTACACCTTCCCCTCCCCTTTGTATGAAGCTCAATATTGGTTCACTTCATTCCACAATTTATAAACACGTCTTGTTGCACTTTTAATACTACATTGAGTGGTTTAAGTTCTTGGTAAAAGCTTCTAATTTATTGTGACCCCGATAACAAGGGAGGGGTGTTTATGACACTTGTCTTCCCAACCTAAGCTAAGTTGGTTCTTACCATGTTTTCTTGTTGGATGGTGGTAGGTATGCAGACTCTGCTCTTCAATTATCCTATATGTTGGCTTGTCTTGCACAGCATACCATCATCCCCGGCCTCGCCAACAACATCCTTGTTCTCAACTGTGCCTTTCCCCTCCCCATCCCGACTAGTTTAGCCCCTTCAAATACTAGTTTTCACAACTTTATTAACCTTGACCTTTTATTCCCTAAAGATGAGGCTTCTTTCAAAACCCTCTCTCAGTCCCTCTCACAACCACCAAAGCCCCTTGACAGTAGAGAGCTAAAAAAGTTTCCTTCCTGTGTGCCCCTTCTTCCTCTTAGACACATAGAAATGAAGGTTCTAGTTGTTGATCATAAGATTTGGTGTCTTGATAACCTGATCTCTCTTACACCCTTTTCCATTTATTCGCTTGCCTTCATTTGTAACCTCTCATCAAAAGAGGTGGATCAATACAAACAAGATGCCTACGAGGGGCGTTAGCATCTTAACTCAAATTACTTCTTCAACTCCCACTTCCTCCTAAGCTCTATTGACCATTCTAAATGTGGCCTCACCAAGGAGGTGTTCTTTTGCTCAAAGGGTGCCACTCGTAATGATACTAGCTCTTCAAACAAAGATGATAACTATTATCTGAAGAATTGTTGGAACGTCTTCGGGCCTTACATAAAGTGTATCTGTCTCATAAAGAAGATGAACATGTCCTGTAAATCCTCTATCCTCTTGTTTTATCATGTTGTCTGGTATATACTCAACCGTCTGGATATCTTTTTCCCTATTAGCTCCTTTCAAGCCAAACTCTTTGCCTTCTTAAACTGGATGTTGCAATTACCTAAAGAGGCAATCTTCTCCCTTGTCACATTTTATCACTTCAAGATCCTACTCCTTGAAACTGTAAAGTCCCTTTCCCCCTCCGTCAACTTCTCCCTCCCCTCTTCTTTCCAGGTCCCTCCCTTGCCCTTAGCATTCTCTACAGCTAAGCTCAACCCTCCTTCACCCAAGAGAAGACATAATTTCCCCCCAAAATATACCCCTAAATTCTACCCCCACTTAGTAACCCTTCTCTCACCTCTCATGTTGAAGATTCCCGACCGGAATCTTCTGCCACCTCTGCTCCCAAAAGAAAAACATAAGATAATGATGTTACCTCACACTATTCCATTGACTAGGATAAACATTGATCGCGTCTCCGACTTGTTGGCTTTTGCAGATCGCTCCCTCTAATGGTCTCGAGGTACGTTCCACCAAATTACTCAACAATGGTTTATTTCTTTTTTAGTCGATTCCAGAGAAGAAATTTGCAAAGTACTTTCATGTTCTTTATTCAAACAAGATTCTAACTAAAATTCCCCTAAATCTCTTTTCAAAGATACACTTCTTTTACACTTAAACATTGATTCTGACATTCTCCATACTTTCAACTCTTTGATTTTGACATACTCCACCCCTTAGATCTTTACTTTACAAACCTAAACTTACCTTCCATCTGCAATTTTATCTTCATTGGACCCTGTGAGCAGTAAGTCATCAACATAAAGAAGGATGACTAAAATTCCCCCCCCATCCATCTTGATGTAGAGGGTGCTCTCAGTAGGACTATTGTGCAGCCCCTTGCTCGTCAAAAAGGCATGAATCTTGGCATACCATGCATGAGGGGCCTGTTTCAGCCCATAGCAAAATCCTTTAGCTCCACTTGTCAATGTAATTCACTTAAGCGATTTAAACCTTTTCTTAAACCTTTTGATGATCAGTTACATGTCTGCACCTTGGACCCCAACTTCTTTCATCATCCCTTTCTCCATTCTCACATCTTTTTTTGCCTCAATCGCATTCCCATTACCCCCTTAAATCCTCATGCAGTACTTCAAGCACTCACGCTTGTCTTCCAAGAGGTTTGTCTCTATCTCAATTTGGATCACAACACTTACGAAACAAGTCTTTCCCACCTTTTTTGGAAAATATTCTTCTTTCATTTCCCCAACCTTAAAACCCAACAATCCATTTTAGAAAACAAGGCTCTTCTTGATGAAATAAATTGGCTTTCTAACCATGTGTTCCCAAACTTCCATTTTTCTTTGCATGTATTTAGTACAAAAACTCGCCCTTGTTAGAATAAACTCTCTCGAGTCTTTGCCCCAAACTGCTTTGCCTTCTGATACACTAATATCCATCTCAAACGACTCCATTAAGATTCCTCGCAACTCCAACAACCTTCCTTATCTCATGTGCACTTATAAACCACCAAAACTCAACTTTCATTGGCTTACTAACATTAGTGGAGAATGGGGGTTTCAAAAGGGCCTCCAATTAGTGTTTCCTAATTTCAAGGGATTAGAGAGTGATTTGAGGTGTACTAATGAGAGTGCTAGAAGGTGTGAGGCAATCATTGTATGTTGAGGTGAAGGGTAGGCAGGCCTGCAGAGAGCCCCTATTGGTTGCTCCCCTTACACTAGGGACCACCAAACCATCCCCCCCCCCCTCTTAACCCATGTTTGACCCTCCTACCAGGTGCACCTCCCCCACATGAGCCCAAAACTACCTTCAATGGCATGGTAGGGCCCTTCTGGCAAATTTTTCTTCTCCCCTCCCTCTTTCTAGGACCTCTGCCCCCCACTGTTCTGGTCCAGCCTGCCAAATCACTCCATTTGAACCAAATCCCATGCATTTTCCCTCTTCCTCCTCTTTCTTTGCTCCCTCCTGCTTTGGCATGCTTGCTCCAGCTTCTCTCTCTCTCTCTCTCTCTCTCTCTCTCTCTCTCTCTCTCTCTCTCTCCCCTCTACCTCTCATGTGCCGCTGTTGGAGCTGCTCTGTCCCTCTCTTTCTCCCTTTCCTGTGCCTCTGTTGCTGTTGCTCTGTCCCTCTCCTTCTCCCTATTTTGTGCCTCTGTTGGGGCTACTCTGTTGTCCCTCTCCTGTGCCTTTGTTACTGGTGCTTGTCCCTCTCCTTCTTCCTCTTTTGTGCCTCTATTGGAGCTACATTGCCCTCTACAAGCATGGTGAGGAGCAAGGCTACAAGACCAGGCAATGTGGTGACCTCTTGTGTCTTCCACAACACCAAAAATGCATTGGATGAGTGGATCCCTTGCACCCACAGCGTAAATGATTGGATAGTGATGAAAGGATCGACCAAAGGTCCACATTTACATGGGAAAAGATATGCGGCTTCCTTCATCATTCAATCAATCTAGGATACCATCACACTGTGAGCCTTTCTATCTATGTACCTTTTTCACCTGTAAGTGTAATGAGTCCATTTGGAAATTTTGTGTTTGGTTTCTAAGAGCTCTTATTTATGGTGGCAGATGTTTTCCCTTCGGACTTCGAGGAGTGGGAACCAGTTGAATCATTCATAGGAAAGTTCACTGCGATTCATGAGGATTTAGATAAGCAAATGCATGTCGGGGAGAAATTGGCCTCCTTGCGAATGAAAAATGTGTATTGGTATAATGCAACATACATCACTCCAATGACATCATCAAGCTATGGCCATCTGCAAACCATTGCACCACCATAACTTCAAGACATGGATTGCAGCAATGTGGACTCGAGGACATTGCAATCGTACAAGAACAAGATTGCAAAGAATGTGGGCATGGCCATGAAGTTTACATTTGGATCCAAATGGGCAAGGTTATCTTGGTTTATGCCTCTACATATTTTTGCTTGTTTATTTCACAATATATATATGCATACAACAAAAACTATGTGGTCCTGCAAGCGTGTAGATAAAAATGCTCTTGAAGATTTACTTAGAATGAATTGGGGAACCAAGTCAGGTGACCAAAAGGGTAATGTGTTTTAATGTCATGCATGTAAAGACAATGTGGTTATTAGATACCATTTGTCATGCCAAATGTTGTATTTAGCTTTTCAGTACAGGCGCTGGAAGAAAACAAATGGATGGCTTCCCCCAGACTCTAATGATGAAGACAATATGGGAGTAAGTTTGTCTATTGATGTTGAAGAGGGAGATGTCAAGAATCTGAATGTCACATCGCAATGGACTCTAAGGGATGTGCGAGAACACCTATTGGTCATGGAGGACGGCACGGCAAAGTCCTTCTAATTTACCTTAAATGGTGGTAAGATCAGCTGCCGTGTGGAGAAGTGCATGCGTAGTGCCAATTTCATTCCTCCTGCAACTTTGAAGATTGCTAACAATGTGTTTAACTAGTGCAGCATTTAATTTTTTGTTTGTCCAATCCTAGTTATTGCTTCAAAAGATGATGGACAATTAAATTAAAATGTTATTTCTTTTAATGTTTTCTCCTTTCAGTTCATGGTAAATGTTTTTCAAAAAATTTGGGGATTTTATGATTAATTTTAATTTTTAGAATTTTGATATATATTAAGGGATAAGTGCCCTTTTTACATCACATTCTCACTTTCACATTTAGAGAGCCATAGAAACTCCCGTCCTCAGAAGTTACTCCCTCCATCAATTGCTATTTGTCATGGATTCAGCTAGAACTGCGTTCCATGACTTCATCTCACAAACTACATTTGCAGATCGTGAGGAAGAGCTATTTTTAGTGTTTAATAGGACTTTAGATGTCCTAGGCACATATATGCGAGCCAAGGATGACTTCTCAGATCACATCCTTTACATGCAAGATAATTTCTCAAATTTTGCCTATACACTTGACCACTCTTCAAAGAGATGGGTTTCCATAGATTACATAAAGTATCTGTTCGTAGAGGAACCCAAGTTTGTAAAGCACTTAGACCGCTTTTGTGACAACCTTACAGACGAAGGGTTTAGGACAGTCGAAGTTCAAGACATCTTGGATGTGGGAATCACAGGAAATACAGGCATCAAATTCCTTTCATGGGAGATGACATTCATCTTCCTTCTCGAAGAAGGAAATTTAGAGGAAGAAGCCTCATCGTTTAGCACCCCCTCTAGTAGAACTGCTGATCTGGTTGTCCCTAGGCTAGACTCGGACATCTACATGGAAGTGAGTCTTGACAGTCCAATAGAGGAGATGGAAGCAGCTCAAGCATTCAGCCTACTTCAAGATCCCCCAGTAGAGTATCTGCATCGGAGACCGCCGCTGACCCAGACTCAGAATTATGATCCTTGTCCCCTCTCATCATCGATGGAGAAGAGTACATATTCCTCCATGACATAGAGATTCTTTTTGGACTATGAGAGGATGAGGCACTCGGAGTCCTATCGGGATTCGATGTTGACACAAGTGTCGAAGATTCCAGGGTTTTAGGTACCGAAGACTAGACAATGAAAGACTTTCTCTTGACGATGTTGGTTTCAATTAGGGATGCACACATGTCCGTATACGATGCACAACCCTCTCATGCAAAAGCTTCCACCTCCAACACAGGTCAGGAGAAAGCGTCCACCTCCCAAATGGAACACCACATAGCACCTGGTTCCATCAACATTGCAAATGAGGAAGGGATAGAAGCCGACGATGCTGTAGTGGTAAGTTCAAACAATATTTTTTATTTTGATGTTTTTTCAGTATAATTTGTTTTGTTAGTCTTCTAATGTTTGTTGAATTGTTGCAGGATGCGTTTGAGCTTGATGAATTTTCATATCGACGGGGTAATGTTCGCAGCGCATTTGGGCAAGATCATTCTTTGGCCCATCACCTTGGCAAAGTCGCAAAGCATATCGTAGTCTTTCACAGCAAATTTTCTCCTCGAGGTCCTTCGGAGCTGCTGAAGTGCAAGGCATTGTCTCGTGCTATCGGATACTCCAACATTACTTGGAATGCCGACAAAGTCATTTTGGTACACCGCCTGGCTGCTATCAATGCCTTTGGATCGAACATTCATAGCAACGGCTCTGTCTTTAGCAGTAGGAGAGGAGGATGTTAGTGCTATTGCAGCTAGATTTATATCTAGGAATCAACTAGGGGATTCAAAGACCCCTATTCTCAATGTACTCGAACTAGCCAAGAAGAAAGATAGCCTGTGAGGCCTTTTGTATATATAAACATATATTTAAATGGATATTTCAATGGATACATGACTACATGTCTTTATTATTTATTTTAAGTTATCATTGCTCGTCGTGAATTCCATTGTATTTTGTTTAAGTCGATGATATATTTTCTCCATTATTTTAATTGTGTTAATTTAATACATTTCTAGCCAATTTAGTATCATTTTCACCAATTCTGAGTATCGAAAGTTCATTTGTGTCAAATCCTCAAAAAATTTTCACCGTCGCACAGAAGGAAAAAGTGTCTGGTGCATCGTTAGGACCCCAGAAAGCCCAAAACCCGCTACGGTGCGAATTTGGGCATTCTGGCAATTCCTTCAGGATTTGACAGAATTCAAAACCTATATTAAAATGATCAGTTACTGTAGTCATAGAAATGAAAAATACACAACAATGCAATAGTGTAGAGAATGTTGATATATTTTATTAAAAAGATCGGCCCTTGGGCCTTAGATACAAGATAGTGCCTTCAAGGGGAGGGGGTGGTCTAAGTCCTAAGACTGGGCTGCAAGAGAATTTAGGGCTTCAAACTTGAGTCACTTCATAGCCGCTTTGCCAGAGCCATGTCCTTGTCCATGACCGTGATGTGCTTTGCATGGATGGCACACAAGTTGGTGTCCTGGAATAGAGTGGTGGTCACTTGCTTTGCAGCCTCCTGGAGCACCCCCATAGCTCCTGTGCTAAATCGTACGTCGTCCTTGTATCCCTGTGCTCTCCCGTACCACACGTTGGAAGAGAGCATGCGGGATTAGGTTGTCAGTGGTCTTTGCATTTGCCTGATCTCCCTTAGGGCCTGTGCTCCTAGCTTTGCTCTTTATAGCTTCCTGACTCTTGGTGGAGGCTTTATACGTACCCGAACACGATCCCATGGCCTCCTGTCTGCCTTGAATTTCTTCTGCTACTCTTGTCTGCATTGAGAATCCTTCTCTCTCGGATGTCTTGAGCTTTGTCCTTCTTTGGGATGGGGCTCCCTCGGCGTCTACTTTACCCTCTTCACGGGCACAGGGATCATCTCTATGATGGGCTATATCACCGGGAGACGGAAGATGGTGGTCTTCCTAGGAGTCTATTGGCCCTCAAGAAGCCTCTCTATGTCCGGGAGGTTATCGAACACATTTTGTTCGATCGGGGGAGGGCTCTCATGGGGAGGGGAAGGTCGAGGAGAAGGCTGAGGGGAAGGCTGAGGGGAAGGCTGAGGGGAAGGTTGAGGGGAAGGCTGAGGTTGAGGCTGAGGGGAAGGCTGGGGGGAAGGTTGATCCTCTTGGGACTGGGGAGTGGGCTCACGAGACTGGGGAGTGGGCTCACGGGACTTGGGAGGAGGAGAAGGCTCACGAGATTGGGGAGTTGGCTCAGAGACTTGGGAGGAGGCTCACGAGAGTTGGGGGAGGGCTCACGAGAGTCCTGGGAGACCTCACGAGAGTTGGGGGAGGGCTCATGAGAGTCAGGGGAGGCGCCATCGGGGACCCAGATAGGTTCGTGTGTGCAGATGCCATGGAGGTGGTGGAGCTAGAGGAGGAAGGGTGGAGGCAGCGTCCAGTGGATCTAGCAGTGTTCTTTACTCTTGCCATTGAATAATGAGAGTTAGGGTTTTTTTTAACGTTTTATATGGGCCCATCATGTTTTGACATCCCTTTTAATTACATTTAGGGTTTCATCGTGCCCCCTGGCCCCTGCCCTAACCCCTCCACCCCCCCCACCCTCATCACCCTCCCTCCCCATTGCCCTCCCCCTACTTACCCCGCCCACACCCGTCGCCCTCCCCCATACCTCCCATCCCCCCCTCACCCCACCCTTGCTACCACTCCACCCCTCCCCTTGCCCTACCCCATGCCCCCGTCTTCTCTCCCCCCTCCTTCACCATGTCCCCACTTTCCCCAACGTCATGTGAGTATAAAAATTGTCGTCAAAATAAGCAAGATATTAAAGAGAGTACACAAATTGTGGTCAAAATAAGCGATATATTTATTTCAGATTTGTATACAATTACACCATAGCTTCTGTTGGTGGTTGGACCCATCTGCTCCCTTCTCTCACTCTAGCTTGCAACCGACGTGCGACTCCTCGACTCCCTATTGATGCTTTCCAAGCACTATGCGTTCTATTCTTTGATACAATTTGAACTGCTTTTGCAAGTTCTGATGCCTTTGCCTTTTCAGACTTCAAAGTCCTTCCTAGTAAACCTCTAAAAAACTAGTCGAACATCTCATGCAATGCATTGCTACGAGTGACACCACCACCATGCCTTGAGTTCTTGAAGTAGGCTGCCTTGGTTCTATAGTGCGACTTCTCCATGCCTTGTGTATTCCAAATGGACAAAGGACCCCAATTTTGTACAAACCATGGTCCATGTGCATGGAGAATATGCTGCAAACAAATGAGAATCATTTCAACAACAAAAACTGTTTATAAAGCAAGTGCTAAATATTATGATGGTGCCAAGATTACCATGTAATATGTAATGTGCGATTCCCCCCATGCTTTCACCATTAATTGCATAAACTCTTTCACAGCCATCCTGAACCTTTCATAATACATCTCATCGATTTGAACCTGGCGAAGCAATTTTATCAATGCATCTACCTCTGTCCATACTTTAGCTCTCGAAGTTGCTACTTGAGGATGAGAAGCCTTATTGGTCGTGCATTCACACGATGCTTTCCAGTATTCCCAACCCAAACTACTTTAAGACAATGTATGTTTATCTTTGTCAAAATTGTGGTTCGATAGGAATCTCCTTGCATTCCCTCCACCCATGGACACTTTTGTAAGAAGATTCTATGTTACCCCAGACATTTTCTTACCCTCCTTAAGTTTGACATGTCCTCCATGGAATCCCATCTCTGACAGCAACTTCTTAGCTTCTACAATGCACCGTGCGGATACTTCTTGCAGAATTGAATTCTAAGCATAAACAAGATGCAAATACAACAACTTATCAAGTATGCACAGCTCTGCGTGTAAAGTACATATGTGTACTCTCTCAGGTGGGATGGGTAAGATGGGATCCCACTTTGGATCCTTCTTGTCACAATTGGGAGCTTACGTTTGGCTGCAAGATAGAATGCCATTCTCCCATTGTAAGCCAGCCTTTTGCTTACGTTGCGAACACATGCAATAAAGGCATGTGTTCATTGCATTTGCCCCTGTATCACAACCATGCAAGCACTTGAGGGTTTTCAAATCACTAGCAAGACGCCATTCAACTTGAAAGGTTCCATGGCCATCGATTGTCAATGTTTGCCCTTCCTCTTGTCTTCGGATCGTCGATGGGTTTCCTGTTCTATCTAGAAACCACTTCAATGTCTCATGGCACTCTTTTGGAGTCTCAAATGTTGCAAGCCACCATATATCTTTCTCGGATTGCACTGAGAAATCTTGCCCTACTTCTTCATCCCCTTGAATAAAGGCTAAGGCTTTATTCATAATGCAAATGCTGACTCTCTCTAACTTGTGCTCTTTCACCAATTGAGCTTCATCCATTTTGATGACAAATATGAGCTTTCCATTGCAATGTGTTGAATAAAAGAGAAAAATCGTTAGGATAAACATGATATAGGAAATGAACTAAGTAAAGTGCAATGCTATAATGGATTTTCTCTTGCCATCTTCTCTCATGCTGTGACAACAAAAAATGATATTTTCTTCTGAAACTTGTGGGAGGATTTGTGGGGCCCACAAGGTGACAAAAGCTAGCCACGGAGACAAAGAACCAAGAAGCGTGATGGAGAAGTTGGTGGTGGGAGACGGCTCTTTGTGGCTACTCTCGTTGTGGCTTGTCAATCTTTTGATGTCGACTACTTTATTTCATTTAATCATTAATGTGGGTTTGACACTAATTAGAATAATTAGTGAAAATGATTGCAAATGTGATCATGAGTGGAGTGCATCATTGTAAATACCAATCCGTGAATTATAAATACCTTGGTATAGGGATATAATGGTTTAAGAGATATATTATTTGCTTTGTAATTGGGAAATAGAAATGAGTCATATATTTAGAGTGGGCCTAAAGTCTACATGGACTCAATAATGTACTAAAATAATAGGGAGTGCACATGGAGAGCATGTGGAGGGCATGAGGAAAAGTGTGGAGGAGAGTGGAGTCAAAAGGAATCCTTCTAGAATTCTTATGTGGAATGTGGAGGATGTTGACATGTGGAAATGAGGAGGGTCCTCTTGGGCTCCATGTGAGAGTACTATTGACTTTTCTACTCAAAAGGATAAAGAAGCATTTTGTGATGGGACACTTGTCAAAATCCTCCTAAAAGGACAATTGATGGTGACCCATGCCCTTATGTCACAAAGGGGTGAAAGAATCTACTGCTAGCAAATGTAATAGGGTGAAGGAAGGTGAGAATTGCACTATAAAAGAAGCCCCTCCCCTCTCAAGCATCTCATTTTCTCCTTGTAGTTGTTGCCTTGTATCTAGCTCCTTCCATGCCTCTCCTCTCCCTCGAGCCTTAGCCCCTCTCTTCTTTGTAGTTCTCTCCCATTGGGAAGCTTTCCTGGCTTCCAGAACCAAGATCTTCCCTTCTTTTTCCATTTTCTCATATTTTTTCCCTCTTCGCTCAGGAGCTCCGTTTGTGCTCATGTATGGCTTGTTTTGGGATTTGTGCTGAGGGGATTCTCTACCCTTTAGGATGACCTCATTCCAATATGTACTGTGGAAGCAACCCCTTCAGTAAGAGAAATCATTGCCGTTTCCTATTGCTCAAGTCGCTCATGGACTGTTTTAGTACTTGGTCGTCAAACGGCCATAACTTTTTGCTCCCTATTCTGTTTTGGTCAAAACTATATCAAAATCTTCGTCTCTTTGAGATCTATCCATTTATGTCTTTACTTCTATGTTCTGATTTGCTGAGAAAATGTTACCATGTGCAGAACAAAGTAGACTTAGATTTGGGATAGTTTTGGAGTCTATTACTAAAATGATCCTAACTTCTCATCTCTTGTTCCATTTTTCATGAACTATATGTCAACATTCTTGTCTTTTCAAACCCTACAAGCATGCATTCTTTGTTTTGGGTTTTGAGGGACAAAGGAAGAGCTATTTCCATGCTATCATAGTTGTATTTTTATTTCCAATAATTGTGGGTTCTCTTGAGCTTTATTAAGATGATGCGGCCCAACAACCCCATATGTCAGAATGTGCCCTACCAATTCAGCCCCTTCACTTCCATCCATGTAGTTCTTAGTATGAAAATTTTCTTCCAATAGAGGCTTGCTCTTACGTTTAGCGTCGAACACTTGGCAGAAATCAATGCTTCCCCTCAACCTTTCCTCTTTCCCATGTTGAACTATGATCTCACCTTTGATGTTTATATCTTTATCTTGCTTTGATTCATCTATTTTCCTTTCCCTCTTGTTCTTTTGACTCTAAGAAGTGACTAGAATTAAGCCCTCAAATTCTTTGTCACATCTTTTGGTGGAGACGCCGGGTAGGTTTTGCCTAGGATTTTCCTATCATAACCTCATGATCTCAGCTTATTTACAAGCAAGGACTTTCTTCTTTGTGCTCATTTTTTGTGCAAGATGTACAGCATTCCAGTGTTTCATGGATCAGAAGGAGAAGATCCGAGGAGTTACCTTCGGGAATTCAATCGAGCATGTCGCTTGATTGGTTGGTCTATGAACATGCTGAGATACTTCCAAATTTCTTGGAGGGTGTGGTCTTAATTTGGTACGAGGCCTTGCCAAAAGATACAAAAGATTATTGGGAAAGCTTGGTCGAGGCAATGGAGGAGAGATTTGGGACATTGGAGTCACCAAATTCCTTGTTATTGCAGCTGGAGAAGATTTCCCAAAAGGAAGGAGAGTCAGTTTTGACCTTCGCTATGAGGTATGAGGATTTATTCATCAAGTACCAACAAGCTTCTTTGCATGTGGTTGAATCTTCTTCATCTTCTACGGGAGATTCTAAAGGTTCATTGGCAATGGAACATCTCAAGATGAGCAAATTTGTTTATGGTTTGGATTCTACCTTGCGTGTAAAGGTTCTAAGCAAAAATCCCAGTAATTTCAAAGAGGTTCTTCGCATTGATTTGAAGAAGGAGGCGGCCAATCATATTGAGTCCGCATTTTAGCCATCTACAAGTGTCATGACTCCGGCACATCGGGTAGAGGTAGCCTCAACATCCTAGATATCTGCTCCCTCACTGGATCATAATATTGCACAATTGATGGCAGAATTTTCTGATTTGAAGTTGCACTTATTGAATGCCAAGCCACCTAAGGCTCCACGAACTGAGAATAAGCCTAGGGATGAAGGCAATGTTACCTGTTATGAATGTCAAGAGAAGGGACACTATCGTCCCGAATGTCCAAAATTAAAAAAAAGAGAAGACAAGAGTATACTACTCTTAGAAAGAATATGTTTAGAGGAGGAAGATGAGGAAGAAACTTTGATGCCATTGATGACAAGAAGTCGTAAAACTAGGAGTGACGAGGAAGAGGAGGAAGAGAAAGAACGTAAACATAAGAAGAAAAAGTCATCCCGAAGAAAAATTGGACAATCTGATTTTCCTCTTGGACAAGGAACTCTTAGTTATGATCTATTGACATACCTTAGAGAAAAGACTGCACAAATCACATTCGGGCAGCTTTTGGCACTCTCTCCAAAACTTAGGAAGGAATGGAGTAAATTGACCACCACTAGGGAGTCTAAGAAAAAGAAGGAAAAGGATAATGGGATACCTATGGCACAAAAGGTAGACATAGATATGGGAGATGATGTACTTGTTGTTGATGTTATCATAGATGGCAAGACTATTTCTAATGCATACATTGATGGGGGTGCATCGATAAATGTCATGAGTGAAAAGACAATGAAAGATGCTGATTTGAAGTTATCTTCTCTTAACTCTCCTTATTGCATTAAGTTGGCTAATAATACTAGAGTGAGAAATCTAGGAGTTGTGAAGAATTTGGCAGTGGATGTGTGTGGAATTTCTGTACCTACAACATTTCAGGTTATTCCTACAAAACTAGATGCTAGGGCTTACCCATTGATCTTGGGAAGGCCTTGGCTCCATCAAGTGAAGGCAGTACAGAAGTGGGAGACAGGTGATCTTATTCTCCAAGAAGGGAATAGGAAGGTTCGCTACAACATCAAGAGTCACCACAAGAAGGTGGTAAAGGAGGAAACTTCAACTTCCAAGAGCTCAGAGTCTGAGTTATCTGATCACGAGACAAGTGGCACCTCCCAGGAGTCCATCTCAGAAGGAGAGGTGGAAGGAGTGGTGTTTGGTATTTGCCTTGGTGTTGATTGGGGGGACAATCAAGGAAATGGAGCTTCAAAAGGAGAATCATCTTCAACCATCTATAGGAAGTGGTGGATCGCACTAGTCTTCGCCAACAAAATGAGATTCTTCTTGATGAGACTATAACAAGTACTGAAAGAGATGAATACCTAGAGATGCTTGATGGGTTTCCTAATCTGTTTGCAAATAGTTACTCACAAGTGCACCAAGTTACTTTAGTGGAGCACAAAATTGACTTGAAACCTCAAAGCAAGCCAATACTGCAACGGCTTAGACGGTTGGGAGTGGTACAAGCATAAGTTCTCAGGAAGGAGGTAACTGACTTGCTCCAAACTGGGTTTATTTTTCCAGTTGAGAATTCAAAGTGGGTTTCTCTAGTGGTGGTTACTCTCAAGAAAGGAAAGAAATGGCGTGTTTATGTGAACTTTTGCCCTCTGAATGCATGCACAAGGAGGGATTATTTTCCTCTACCATTTCAGGATGAGATATTGGATCAAGTTGCAGGCCATGAAATATATTCTGTATGTGATGGGTACTCTGGACACTTCCAAATTCGGATTGTGAGGAAGATCAAAGGAAGACTTCATTTGTTACACCATGGGGGGTGTATGCATATAGGGTGATGCCATTTGGTTTAACTAATGCACCAGCAACTTTCCAACGTTTCATTAGCTAGGTATTTGCACCCTACTTGGGAAAGTTCATAAGAGTGTTTCTAGATTATTTTTGCATTTATTCAAGCCGTGTGGATCACTTGGAAAAGTTGAGGATTGCATTGAAAAGTATTAATGATGCAAAAGGTTGCCTTAATCTTGCAAAATGCTATTTGGCCAGGAAGAAGGTGGCTCTGTTAGGACATGTTATCTCAGAGGAAGGTATAGAAATGGATCTTGAGAAGGTACAAGCAATCATGGCCCTTCCACCACCTAGTAATGTTAGAGAGGTGAGGGGCATTTTGGGTAAGACAAAGTATTACCAGCTCTTTGTTGATATGTTTTCTGAAAAGATGTATCCTATAAATTTATTAACAAAGAAAAATGTATCTTTCCAATGGGGACCAGAGCAAGATGAGGCATTTTGTTTGCTTAAGGAATGCATGAGCCAAAGGCCAATTATGTAGCCTCCTAGGTGGGAGGATGATTTCTATGTGAATCCAAGTGTGTCAACTCATTCAATGGGAGCTATACTACTTCAAAAGGGTGAGCAAGGACGCATGCAACCAGTGTATTATGCAAGTCAGCAACTCACGGAGGCTGAGGAGAGGTACGATGACATGGAGAAAGAAGGTTTATCTTTGGTCTTTGTAGTGAAGAAGTTTAGGTCATACTTACTGCCTCGCCCTTTTTTCTTCCTTATGTCTCAACCTGCTTTACAATTTTTGGTTCGCAAACCCAATCCTGCTGGAACGTTTGCTAAGTGGATTTGTGAGCTTCAAGAGTTCTCTTTCACTTTTATTATAGAAAGCACCACTAGAACTTCTCTGGCAGATCTGCTTATAGGTAAGGAGGAAGAAGAAGTAACAAAGGCAAAGGAAGGCTTAGATGAAGAGTTGGAGACCCCACCAACAGCTTTCAAGCTGCATTTTGATGGAGCCTTTAGCCCTTCTAGGAAATGTGGGGCTGGGGGGCTAATTCTATTTGATCCAGAAGGAAAAGAGGTATGGGCCAAGGGTAGGCAATTTCCTGAAGCAATATCAAATAATGTGGCTGAGTACAATGCATTGATTTGTGGATTAGAAGATTTCCTAAAGGAAGGAGTGAAAGAGGTAGAGGTTAAAGGAGACTCTCAACTAGTCATTAGGCAAATGAAAGGTGTTTATAAGGCACGGAGTCCTAATCTACAAGATCTTTATAAAACAGCGATGGATTTAAAGGAAGCTTTTGAGTTTTGCAAGTTTGTGCATATTCAAAGAAAAGATAATCATCAAGCTGATGAGATGGCTACTAAAGCCATGGCTTCTTTCACTGAAGTTACTCTTGCATTAATAGATAAAGGTTGGCCAAAGCTCCAAGATGTTCAATATTACTTGGATGAAGGAAATTTTCCTCATGGATTAACCCCTCAACAAAAGCAGAGGCTCACAAGGAAGGCTCATCATTATATAATCCTTGGGGATGTTCTATACAAGCAAGGTAAAGATAAGGTTCTTAGGAGGGTAGTGAGCTTGGAAGAATCTAAAAGGATTATGGAGCTGTGTCATGAAGGTTCAGGTCACTTTGCTTCAGCTAGCACTACTCAAAAGATCCTTAACATAGGGTATTATTGGCCCCGACTCAACAAAGATGTCCATGAGTGGTGCCGAAGTTGTGAGGTATGCCAAGCACATGGACACAAGCAATTGGTTCCTGGGCCCTTGAATCCCATTCCAACATATGGTCCATTTGAGAGGTGGGGTTTGGATTTTGTTGGCCCCCTTCCTCGTTCTTTACAAGGGAAGTATTATATATTAGTTGCAAGTGATTATGCAACTAGATGGGCAGAAGCAAAAGGTACTTTCAACAACAAAGCAACAACGGTGGCATCATTTCTCAAGGAGTTTATATGTGCCCATTTTGTTTGCCCTTTGGAAATCCTTACAGATGGAGGGAGGTCTTTTAGGAATGACTTGATTGAACCTTTGGTGCACAAATTGAAAATAAATCATGTCATATAAACTCCATATTATCCCCAATGCAATGGTCTTGTGGAAAAAACTAATGGTTTGCTTTGTGGGCCCTTGTTTAAGCTAGTAGACACCATGAAAAGAAAGTGAAATGTGCATATACCAGAGGTTTTGTGGGCTTATAGAACCACTCATAATCTCTCCCTTGGTTTCACACCTTTTCAGCTAGTTTATGGAGTGGAGGCCATCTTGCCAATAGAATTGGAAATCTCAAGCCTTTGCACGTCTTTTTCTCGATTGTGCAACGAAGAAGAAACACATGCCCAATGTCTAGTACAGCTAAAGACCTTGGATGAGAAGTGGCTTCAAGCACTTCAACATTTGGAGGTAGCACAACAACATCGCAAAGCAAGGCATGATGCTCTTACCATGAAGAAGAAGAAGCCAGAGAAGGAAGCTTGGTCATGAATTTTGATGGTCGTGTGGAGAAGCAGCTACACAAGAAACTCCTTCGACGCTGGGAAGCTCCCTTCAGGGTGAAAAAATAACACTTATCTTTTGGAAGATGCAAATGGTCAAGAGGTCCCTGGACATGCCAATGAGTATCAGTTAAAAGTGTTTTATCCACAGATACCATGGCCAGCAGACCCCCATGCCAAGCATGGGGATCTGTTGGGGGGGGAAAGATGTGACAACAAAAAATGATATTTTGTTTTGAAACCTATGGGAGGATTTGGGGGGCCCGCAAGGTGACAAAAGCTAGCCATGAAGACAAAGGACCAAGAAGCGTGATGGAGAAGTTGGTGGCGGGAGACGGCTGTTTGTGGCTACTCTCGTTGCGGCTTGTCAATCTTTTGATGTCGACTACTTTATTTCATGTAATCATTAATGTGGGTTTGACATTAATTAGAATAATTAGTGAAAATGATTGCAAATGTGATCATGAGTGGAGTGCATCATTGTAAATACCACGGGTATGAATTATAAATACCTTGGTATAGGGATAGAATGGTTTGGGAGATATATTATTTGCTTTGTAATTGGGAAATAGAAATGAGTCATATATTTAAAGTGGGCCAAAAGCCTACATGCACTCAATAATGTACTAAAATAATAGGGAGTGCACATGGAGAGCATGTGGAGGGCATAAGGATAAGTGCGGAGGAGAGTGGAGTCAAAAGGAATCCTTCTAGAATTCTTATGTGGAATGTGGAGGATGTTGACATGTGGAAAAGAGGAGGGTCCTCTTGGGCTCCATGTGAGAGGACTATTGACTTTTCTACTCAAAAGAATAAAGAAGCACTTATGATGGGACACTTGTCAAAATCCTCCTAAAAGGACAATTGATGGTGACCCATGCCCTTATGTCACAAAGGGGTGAAAGAATCTACTGCCAGCAAATGTAACAGGGTGAAGGAAGGTGAGAATTGCACTATAAAAGAAGCCCCTCTCCTCTCTCTCAAGCATCTCATTTTCTCCTTGTAGCCTTGTCGTTGCCTTTTATCTAGCTCATTCCATGCCTCTCCTTTCCCTTGAGCCTTAGCCCCTCTCTTCTTTGTAGTTCTCTCCCATTGGGAAGCTTTCCTAGCTTCCAGAACCAATATCTTCCCTTCTTTTCCCATTTTCTCATATTTTTTCCCTCTTTGCTCGGGAGCTTCGTTTGTGCTCATATATGGCTTGTTTTGGGATCTGTTCTGAAGGGATTCTCTACCCTTTAGGGCGACCTCATTCCAATATGTACTGTGGAAGCAACCCCTTCAGTAAGAGAAATTATTGCCTTTTCCTATTGCTCAAGTCGCTCATGGACTGTTTTGGTACCTGGTCGTAAAATGGCCATAGCTTTTTGCTCCCTACTCCATTTTGGTCAAAACCTATATCAAAATCTTCATCTCTTTGAGCTCTATCCATTTATGTCTTTACTTCCATGTTCTGATTTGCTGAGAAAATGTTACAGTGTGCAGACTAGAGTAGACTTGGATTTGGGACTGTTTTGGAGTCTGTTACTAAAATGGTCCTAACTTCTCATCTCTTGTTCTATTTTTGATGAACTATATGTCAACATTCTTGTCTTTTCAAACCCTACAAGAATGTGTTCTTTGTTTTGGTTTTGAGGGTCAAAGGAAGAGCTATTTCCATGCTTTCATAGCTATATTTTTATTTCCAATAATTGTGGGTTCTCTTGTGTTGAGCTTTTTTAAGAGTTTTTTAAGATGATGTGACCCAACAACCCCATACGTCAGAATGTGCCCTACCAATTCAGCCCCTTCACTTCCATCCATGTAGTCCTTAGTATGAAAATTTTCTTCCAATAGAGGCTTGCTCTTATGTTTGGTGCCAAACGCTTGGCAGAAATCAATGCTTCCCCTCAACCTTTCCTCTTTCCCATGTTGAACTATGATCTCACCATTGATGTTTATATCTTTATCTTGCTTTGATTCGTCTATTTTCCTTTCCCTCGTGTTCTTTTGACTCTAAAAAGTGACTAGAATTAAGCCCCCAAATTCTGTGTCACAATGCCATAGAATTTAACCATTGCTTGTTGCAGTTTCTCAACATCTAAGTAGACATTGTTGAAAGCATTCATCTCAAAGGTTTGCAAGCCAGATTTCTTTTTACTCTTCCAAGTCATTATGCCCCTTACGCAATGGTACCCTCCAAGCATTTCTCTTGCACATTGGTTTGTTTCTCGCCGTGCACGTCTCATAAACAAAGGTGTGGGTAGGGGCATTGTAGATTTCTTATAATTTCCCAAAATAGCAGCCTTGAAAATTTTGAAAACAGATGTGTAAGCTTCATGACTTACGCCAGTGGTATCACAAGCTGCAAGCATCTCCTTTGCATCCACAATATCCTTGAAGTCCTTCATCACCTGTTCAGCAACTTGCACATGTAGGCACTTGTGTCTTGGGTCCCTTAGTATCCTAATGACATCACTTGACTTCAATAAACTAGCTAGAGCATATGAACAGTCAATATCATCCTGGTCCGTTCTTCCCATCACATCTTCCATGAAGTTCCTAAATAAGAACACAATAAAAACTTAGTCACAAACAGTGTAGCACAAAAGAGTGTAATCTCATTGGAACATTTGATAACCAACCTTGTAGCCCGAACTCTCCTCTTTCTAGCACCACCAGTGGGTGCCAATGCATCCATGTTATGTAAGTACCTTCTTTTCCTCTCCTTCAATCCCAAAGGTGTTTCTTTCATCTTTTGCACTTGTTCTTCTACCTTCTCTCGTTCCTTCTCTATGGCTCATCAAGCTTGATTGTATATAGATCTTTCCAAGCCTTTTTTGGACTTAGCTAGCTTACAGAGTGACATTTCTAATTCATGTCGCTTCAAGTCCAATGCATTTTGCTCCAAGTCCAATGCTTTGGCTTTATCATGAAGATCCTGGTTCTTCCTTTGAAGATCCAGCATAGAGTTATGCATTGCAACAATGGCGCTATTTCCTAAATGTGCTAGCATCTCTTCTTGGGCTCTGCGCATCTCACTTGCTTGCATAGCCATTGACTGAGCATTGTTTAACCGATTGCAACAACCAAGCAACCCTGCATGTCCATTTCCAACAAACCAAACTAGCTCATGCATTGTATGGAAAGGGGGGCTCTTTTGGTTGATAGGATCTAAAGGATACAAGGATCCTTCTAGCTAAAGGTCGAGATGCTTCTTTCCTTGAGAATGAAGACTGTGGTTTTTTGAAGCTCCCCTCAATCCTAGACTACGTGTGCTTGCATATTCAGCCTCCAACTCTAAGTGAACGTGGTACTTGTTGGAGACATCCTCGAATGGTGCCATGACTAAAGGAGCGTAGAGAAGGAGAAGGTGTGGAGATGCAGGCTTGAAGGAGCAGCACACAGGAAGAGGGAGGACGAGGAGGAGGAAGGATGGGGGAGGGAGGACTAGTAATTGAAGAGGAGGAAAGGGGCGTAGACGAGCAGATGTGGAGGGTGAGGAGGAGTAGGCGTGGAGGAGGAAGGAGGGAGGAGGGAGGAGCAAGAGGGGGGGGGAGGAGGAGCAGCGGTGGAGGAGAAGGGAGGGGGAGGGGAGGAGGAGCAGGTATGGAGGAGGGAGGGAGGGGGAGGGCAGGAGGAGCAGGCATGGAGGAGGGAGAGAAGGAGGGGGAGGAGGAGGAAGGGGGAGGAGGGAGTGAGGAGGGAGAGGGGGAGGGGAGGGGAGGGGAGGGGGAGGAGGGAGGGAGGGGGAGGAGGAGGGAGGGGGAGGAGGGAGTGAGGAGGGGGAGGGAGGAGGGGGAGGGAGGGAGGGAGGAGAGAGGAGGGAGAGAATTCAGAATTCGAATTTAGAAATTTGAAATTTTCGGTTCCCACCTAGGAGTAAGAGTTGTGTAAGAGGTGTAAGAGGTGGGGTCACTTTTGGGCTTAACCCACCTAGGTGAGGGGGGGTTAGGACTTTTTGGGACCTACCTTGGCCCTTTCATTAGGACTAATCCATTTCTTAATCCATTCCTTATGAGGCCCTTTTGAGACCCCAATTCTCCCCTAATGTGCTCGAGACTGCATCTTCTCTCCTCCCACCTCGGGGGGGTCACTCATCATATGTAGCCCTATCACGTGAGTTCAACAGAAGGATATTTTTTAATTCTAAAATTTACAGAAATAAATATACATAAGGGACTATTTAAAATAGTTTTGGAAAAAAATTACAGATTTGTATAGAAAAGGGGTACATTTTATTAATGAAAAAATTTATAGATAAGGGATTTTAAATATAGGCCTTGAACGCACGTGATATAGAGGGTTTATACATAGTGACCCCCCTGAGCCTCCCACCGACCTTATTTCTTCAGTTTTTAAGGAGCTTAAAAATGTCATCTCCTTCCATGGAGATAGACTCCATGCTACCTTATAAAAGATTCCTCAATATAAACACCAATTTACTATGGGGCATAGATTCAAACTTACAATTTCTTATTAATCTATCCCAAGATATCCACTCTCTCTACTCTGCTGACATTGCAAACTATTATGAAGCTATTCCTCACCATGGCACCTCTAGTCTTATGGTTTCCCTATCCTATTTTTGTAAACTTGCTACCGAATTAGGTTTTAAAGATTCTTCCAAAAAGACGATTGTTTTTTCCTTACAAAATCAACCAGGGTCCAAAACCCTTTACAACTTTGATACATTTCTCAATTACAACCACTTCCTACTTGACTTTTGTATTTAGGTTGGCCCATGCTACTAAATCTAATCAAAAGGCATACCCATGGGTTTTGCATGATCCCCTCTCTAGTGCCACCTTTATCTTACCTCTTTCAAATTCAAATTCATAAAAAAACTTGCACGACTTAGTCATTCCCATCTCCTCTCTCACTTTCTTCATTACCTTTAGACTTGTTGATGACATCCTCTTCATAAATAATCCTTCCATTACCAAGTTTCTTGAACCTTCCAAACCACTCCATGAAGATGACCTCTTTACCATTTATCCACTACACATTATTTCCCTTAAATGTAGTCTTTCCTCCTCCTTTTTTGATGTTGATAAAAAATTCATCGACCTCTCTGCCACTTTTCTTAACACACACATCGCCCTTTCTCCTCCTTTCCTAGGAGAATTCTTTACCACTTTCATTTGGAAGAAAAAACTTATCAAATTTCCCACTGTCTCCCTCATCCATTGTCATAGTCACCGACCTCTCTCCTCCTTCTACAAAGTTTGCTTAACCTTTGTCCTTCCCATTCTCTGTTCTTGTTCAAACAGCTTCGAAGCTTTGCTTCACCTATACATTCTCATAGACATTTGCAAGCACAGTGGGTTCCAACCTGATAGAATCACAAAAATTATCCATGATTACATCTCTTCCAATACCTTTCCTCAACTTAAGCTTGATTTGTTTACACTTCTATCTCTTTTAGGTAGATAGTAGGTCATCACACTAGGTGATGACTTAGTGTCTCACCTAGTGTGATGTACACTACTTGGGCAAAGGTGCATACACACACACACACACACACTTCCTATTCATTCTCCCTTTACAATTACTTTATCCCCCCCCCTTTTTCTTTAATGTTTCCCTTTAATATTTCTCCTTAATTTCTTTAATCACCTCTCTTCCATTCTTCCTTTATATTACTCAACTACCTTTTTATTTCCTTTAATTATTTACTCTAAAGTCCCTAAATTCAACTAAACTATCCATTACTACCCCTCAAATAACCCCTCAAAAATTTCCTCATTTTTTCCTAATTTCCTCTCTTTAGAAACTCTTTGTTTTTTATCTTCCTTTTCATATTCAAATTCCTTTCTTAAAATTCCTCTATTCATTTTCTTTTTCCAAAATAGATTCTCATTTTCTTCCCCTTACTTCCCCTATGCTACCCTGTTTTTCCTAATTCTCCTAACTACCCTAATTTTTCCCTAATCTCCTGTCCCTTCCCCCTAGTTTTCCCCTAATTTTCCCTTCTCTACCCTATTTTTCCTACCCGCCCCTATCTCCCCCTTATTTCCCCTAAAAACATTTTTTACCCCTACCTCCCCCTAATTTTCTCCCATTTCTTTCTAATTCCCCCATTTACTCTATTTTTCCTATTACTCCCTAATTTACCCTTTTCTCCCCTATTATTCCCTATTTACCCTACCCCCCCCCATTTCCCTAATATAAACTCCTCTTTAATATACTAATACCCCTAGATCCCCACGTGCACCACCCTTTCTACTCGCCTTTTTACTCTCCTTCATTGCGCGGCCTATGCACCTCATAATGCGCACCTCTTCTACTTCCTCGTAGTGATCTATGTGACGTGCGATGCGAACCTTCTCCACTTCCTCTAGCCCTTGGACCTCTCACATCCCCGACTCCCCCAACCCGACTAACCTATTCCCACCTATAAATTAAAGCCCTCCCATCACTCACTGCCCACTCATAAACTCTGCCCCGTGCTCATTTCTCCCACGCCTCATGCGAAATCATCGCACTTGTGCATCCCCTTACACCTTGCTGTATTCGGGGGTAGTGTGCTGGACTCAGTGCACTGATCGCGCAAACCCTCTAGCCACATTCTACTCCTCATCCACCTCTACGCGGTTGCAGTTCTCGGTACGTACCTCCCTCACGGATCATGCCCGTACTCCTTCTTTGCTGGCCAAGTGCAATGGTCTCATAGGTCCTTCTTTCCTCCATTAAACCCCTTGCTTTCCCCTCAATTGGGCTCTTTTGCATCGTTTGCAGCTAAAAACACCCCCCCTTTGTTCTTTCATGGCATTCTATTTAAACCCCCCCCCCTTCGTTCTTTCATTATCCTCTTTTTAATTCCCTATCCCCCCCCTCCGCCTCTCTCCTAATCTCTCCCTCCTCTCTATTTAACCCCCATTTGTTCTTTCATTCTCCTCCTTTTAATTCCCTAACCACCCCTCCCCCTCTCTCCTAATCTCTCCCTCCTCTCTATTTAACCCCCCTTCGTTCTTTCATTCTCCTCCTTTTAATTCCCCAACCCCCCCCTCCCCCTCTCTCCTAAATCTCTCCCTCCTTGCTATTTATACCCCCCCTCTTCTATATGTATATCTCTTCCTAATTTTTGTTATTCCTTTTCCCTCCTTTCCTTTTTTCCTCCCCCTTCTCTACCTATATCATTTACCCTTTATTGCCCCTTTACTCTTTCCCTTTTTATTCCCCTTATATTTTCCCTTCTAATTTCCCCTTAACCCCCCTTAAAAATAATTTTGCAATTTTCCACTTTAATTTTTACAACCCTAACTTATCTTTCTATGTTCTAATGTCCCCCTCTATTTTTTTGGTATTTTCAACATGCGTTCTTACCCCATTTTTCCCTCGTTACCCTTAATTTTCTGCTAACATCCTCCTCTAATTTATTTATAATACCTAAACCCATCCCCCATCTTTCTCTTTATCTCTCTATATCCCTTAATCCAACTTCTTCCCCTTCCTTTCCTTTTTAACTCCTTTCAAAATTCCCCCTCTTATTTTTGGTCTTTCCCACCTATCAATTCACTACCCTTCCCCTAATTGTTACCAAATGGGTCTCTCCTAGCATTATCTCTATATTTTCTGTAATTTTTAAAACTTAATTTGTCTTTCTTTCTACAAAAATTCCTCACTTATCATACCACTACTCTTTACTAACCTTCTCACTCGTAACTTTTACAACTTGCTTTGTAAGTCTATTGTTTAGTGTTTATTTTTATTGAGACTCTGATAACAAGGGAGGGGTGTTTATGACACCTGTCTTCGCAACTAAGCTTTAACTGGTTCTCACCACATTTTTCTTGTTGGATGGTGGTGGCAAGTAGGCAGGCTCCTCTCTCTAATAAAAGTGATGCTGCCAACGACTTATCAAAGCTCTACTCCTCACTTTTCCTTTTTTAGAAAAAATTGTTCATTCTTTAATGATGCTACTTCATTTTTTGTGGATGTTTATTTCAAAGTTTATCTATTAAACATTTCTCTTTCCTACTCCAAATTTGTCTACTCTTCACTATGGAAATGAGTGTTGTAAATGTCTTCTACACACACACGCTTTCCCTTGCCACTTTGGATGGTTGCACATAGGTTTGGACGGTTGCACATAGGACCTTTGAGTCATCAAGGCCGTTCTTTGGCTTTTTGACTCCCTGATCTAACTTGGTTTTCTTCTTTTCTCCCCTCCTTTTTAGAAACATTCTTGGGATGTCTCGCTCCGATCAAAGACCCTCAACAACCCACTTCCTGCTCCCTCTCCTGCTTCTTAGGTGGTTTTCTCTTGCTTTCAAGTTTTTGAGCTCTTTTCTTTTATTAGGGCTCATGATCTCAATGCTCTTGCAAGAAACTCCTCTTTACTCTCATCAAAACCCTCTCCTTCAATGATTGGGTTAAGCTTCTAAAATTCTTCCGCTCTGAAACTAACAGCGATCTGGGAAGACTTCAAAGAGTCACTGATAATCTTTCTGCAATTGACCTTAGTGATACTACTGCTCTTAATGAGTATCATTCCATCATCCCCGGCCTCGCCAATGACATACTCGTCCTCAATGGTGCCTTCCCCCTCCACATCCCTGCTGGCCTTGCCCCTCCCAACAATACCTTCCATTCCTTCATCAACCTTGACCTCCTCCCCTGAGGACAAAGCTTCTTTGAGACCCTCTCCCAGTCTCACTCCCAGCTTCCTCAACCTCTTGAAGGAAAGGAAGTGAAGAACTTCGCTTCATGTGTACCACTACTCCCCTCTAGACACATCGAAATGAAGGACCCTTTGCTTGACCATAGAATCTAGTGCCTCGACAATCTCAGCTTCCTTGCTCCTTTCACCATCCAGTCTCTCACCTTCATTTGTTAGCTCTTTCCAAAGAGGTTGAGCAATGCAAAAATGATGCCTACCATGGTTGTCAACATTTGAACTCCAATTACTTCCTCATCATTCCCTTCTTTCTTAAAACCATTGATCACTCCAAGTGTGGTCTCACTAAGGAGATCTTTTTTTGCTCCAAAGGCTCTAGCCAACACGAATCTGGCTTCTCAAACAAAGAAGACAATTACTATGTCAAAAATTGCTGGAACGTGTTTCGTTCTTACATTAAATGTACCTGCCTTATCAAGAAGACCAATCTCTCCTATAAATCCTCCATTCTGTGGCTTGACCATGTCTTATGGTATACGCTAAATCACATAGACATCTTTTTTCCTCTTAGCTCCCTTCAAGCTAAGGTCTTCGTCTTTCTCAATTGGACTTCTCAATTACCGAAGGAAGTCATTTTCTCCCTTATAAGATTCATACTTATTGAAATAGCCTACGTCGACTTTACCTTCCCCTCCTCCTTCCAAAACCTTCCCGAACACTCTCTTGCTCTCAGCATTCTCTCCCTTCCCTCCTCTTCTAAAACCAACCTCTCTCCCAAATGCAGACACAATTCCCCTCCCAAGTATACCCCCAAACTTCAGAAGACATCCCCTCTTGCTCCTAAGATTAATCTTTCACAAGCCTCCTTGGTTAAAAACTCCTTGCCGACCTCCTCCACTGCTTCAGTTCCCAAAGTAAAAGCACTTGGATGATAATATGCACTACTCCATCGACTGGGATAAACATTGATCTACTTCGGCTCTTTGATTTTGTAGATTGCCCCTTTTGGTTGACTCGAGGTACGCACTACTACTCTTCTCAACAATGGTTTACTGCATTTATAGCTATCTCCTAATCAGAAGAATCTGAAATATTTTCATGTTCTTTGCACTAACAAAATTCTAACTAAAATCCCTCCCAAAACCCTTTACAAAAATACTCTACTTTTACATTTCAATTCCCTTTCAGACACTATTCAAGCCTTTGATACTTTTTCTTTTAGTTGGAAATATACACCTCCCCTTAGATCCCTTCTCTACAAGCCTAAACGTACCTTCTTAGCGAAAAACTTCACCTCGTCTTGCCTTTGCATGTCTCTCAAGAGATTTAAACCCTCTCTCAAATCCTTTGATAACAAACTTCATGTTTGTACCTCTAACCCTAGCTTCTTTCATCATCCCTTTCTCCGCTTCCACATTCATTATGGCCTCAATCACATTCCTATCTCACCATTAGACCCACATCTCGCTCTTCAAGCACTTATCCAAACCTTCCATGACATGTGTCTCTCCCTAAACTTGGACCCTACTCCTCTATTAAAAAGCCTCTCCCATCTTTTTTGGAAAGAATTCCATTCCTTCTTTCCCCTCCTTTAAATCCAAAAGTCTCCTCTTGAAGACAAAACTCTTCTTGACAAAGTTAACTGGCTTCTTGGCCATGTGTTCATCACCGGTCTAGATAAGGCCTCCCAAACTCCCATCATTCTTTGTAAATTTTTAGTACATACCCTGACCCTTGAAAGATTAAACTCCCTTGAATTCCTACCCTCATCCAACCCCCCTTCCACAAATCTTTCATCCCTTTCTTTTACCCTTATCTCTCTCAATCTTCCTTTTACTTTCAATTCTTTACCCTATCTCATGTGTACCTATAAGGCACACAAACATAGCTTTCGTTGGCTTACCAATGCCCATAACTGCATCTTCTCACTGATCTCTTAGCCTCAAGGCTCAAAGAGCTTAAAAATGTCATCTCCCTAGAGGGAGAAAAACTACATTCCACTTATAAAAATTTTATCAATGTATCCACAAACATGCTTTGGGGCATTGATTCTAACTTATAGTTCCTCATCAATTTACCCCTTGAGATTCACTCCTTATATTCTGCTAACATAGCAAACTGCTATGAAGCCATTCCCTAGTTTGGCCCTTTTAGCCTTATGGAATCCCTCGCCTATTTTATGAACTTGCTTCTAAAGTAGGCTACAAAGCCTTTTTTTCTCAAATTCTGTAGTTTCCATCTCACAAAAAGGGATAATGTAAAAACCCTTTTTAGCTTTGATACCTTTCTAAGCTACAACCACCTTCTTCTTGATTCATGTGTTATCTAGGCTAGCTCTCATTATTGGACCCAATCTAAAGGTATCCCCATGGGCTTCTCTTATTCACCTCTGTGATGCCACCTTTATCTCACTTCCTTCGAATTCAAATTCATAAAGAAATTAGCATGTCTTGGCCTTTCCCACTTTCTCCCTCTCTTTCTCCTTACCTTTAGGTATGTCGACGACATCCTCTTCATCAACAATCCCCTCATTACTAATTTCCTTGACCCCTCTAGACCTCTCAATGAGGATGACCCCCTTACCATCTACCCACTTCACATCATCTCCCTCAAATGTAGCCTAACCTCCTCCTTTATCAACACCAACCAAAATCTCATAGGACCACCCTATCTCCCCCTAATTTCCCCTAAAAACCTTTTTTACCCCTACCTCCCCCTAATTTTTCCCCATTTCTTTCAACTCCCCCATTTATTCTATTTTCCCTATTACTCCCTAATTTACCCTTATTCGCCCCTATTATTCCCTATTTTCCCTACCCCCACCCATTTTCCTAATTTAAACTCCTCTTTAATATGCTAATACTCCTAGATCCCCATGTGCACCGCCCTTTCTACTCCCCTTTTTACTCTCCCTCGCCATGCGGCCTACGTGCCTCGTAATGTGCACCTCTTCTACTTCCTCATAGTGATTTATGTGCCTCGCAATGCGCACCTCCTCCACTTCTTCTGGCCCCTAGACCTCTCACCTCCCTGACTCCCCCAACCCAACTAACCTATTCTCCCCTATAAATTAAAGCCCTCCCATCACTCACTGCTCACTACCCACTGCCCCCTCATAGACTCTGCCCCATTTCTCCCAGGCCTCGTGCGAAATCCTCGCTCCTCCGCATCCCCTTACACCTTGCTATATTCGCGGGTAGTGTGCTACACTCAGTGCACTGACTGCACAGACCCTCCAGCCACGTTCTGCTCCCCAGTCACCTCTACGCGTTGCAGTTCCCAGCTCGTACCTCCCTCATGGATCGTGCTCGTACTCCTCCATCGGCCAAGCGCAATGGACTCACAGGTCCTTCTTTCCTCCATTAAACCCCCTACTATCCCATCGATCGGGCTCTTTTGCATAGTTTGCTACTAAAAACACCCCCCCTTTGTTCTTTCATGGCATTATATTTAAACCCCCCCTTCGTTCTTTCATAATCCTCTTTCTAATTCCCTAACCCCCCCTCCCCCTCTCTCCTAATCTCTCCCTCCTCTCGATTTAACCCCCGTTAATTCTTTCATTCTCGTCCTTTTAATTCCCTAACCACCCCTCCCCCTCTCTCCTAATCTCTCCCTCCTCTCTACTTAACCCCCCTTCATTCTTGCATTCTCCTCCTTTTAATTCCCCCCCCCCTCCTCTTCTATATGTATATCTCTTCCTAATTTTTGTTGTTCCTTCCCTCCTTTCCTTTTTTCCTCCCCCTTCTCTACCTATATCATTTACCCTTTATTGCCCCTTTACTCTTTCCCTTTTTATTCCCCTTATATTTTCCCTTCTAATTTCCCCTTAACCCCCCTTAAAAATATTTTTGCAATTTCCCACTTTAATTTTTATAACCCTAACTTATCTTTCTATGTTCTAATGTCCCCCTCTATTTTTTTGGTTTTTTCAACATGCGGAGCAACCCCATCATTGTCCATTTTCTTCTACTTTCATGATAGTCTTACACACATCCTTACTGTCTCATATGGATAGTGTACTTGCTACTCTCAAATTTCCTTATATAGGCCCTTAACAAAGTATTTGACCAAATTCTTAGATCTTTCAATCTCAAGTTTTACATCTTAATAGCGACTACAAATTTTGGAAGTTTATAAGCATAGCGTTTGTATTATTTTAAATTAGCTTCAGTAGTATCAACCCTTCATCCCTTGAGTCTGACCCGTCAAAGTCTATATGAACTTGTCAGTGATACACTTTGATTCATCTACTTGCCATATGAGGTGAAGTGCATCACAAAGTAATTTCAAAGGGGGGAATTCAAATGTCAATAAAATATGTGAAAATTGATCATATACATAAGGAGCAGATACATAAGAAGTAAATACATATATAGATCCAGCCAAGAGAGAGCCATGCATGTTTGACATATATTAGTGGCCAAAGGATCTAGAGCCTTATGTGAAGCAATGGACAACATGTGTTGCTTAGATCATGCTAAGAACAATGCTATATTTGATGGAATATGGAGCAATGGAACACACTAGTCAATGCTGAGATATTCAAAAGGAGGTTGTTCTAATAGGTGAGTTGGTAAGGTATTTGACTTGCTCCAAATGCAAGAGAAACAATGAACCAAGGTGTGTTTTCTCTTTGTGAATTAATATGTATTACCAGTTGCAATGTTTATCCAATTGGAGGGTGAAAGCCTTCCAAACATATAGATAGCGAAATTTGAAACCAGAGGCACTTGGTGCCATCTACATATTTTCTAATTACATTAGTGTCTTGAACTCTACCAAGATACAAAAATATCCTTCATTTTGAGCATCTAGGACACTTACAATCGGAGATCTTTCAAAGACCCACTCAAATAGGGGTGTCTCTCTTTAGGAGTTCAAATGTAGCAACCCACCAAATAAACTTCTTTGGTTACACACCAAACTCTTTTCAAACTTCAATATCATTTGCATTCTCAATGGCTTTGTTCATAAGTCTAATGCTCTCTCTCCAACTTGTGACCTTTCACAAATTTGCACTCATCTAACTTTATGAAAAACACTCGACAAGCACAAGCTCAACTCTACAATTTGAAATTTTGAAAATGTAAACCATTCAAGAATGACATTTTAAAAAAATTAGCTCAAGATATGATAAAATTTCACCATTGTAGCTTGGACCTTACATACTAGCTTATGTATATCCAACAGCACATTGTTACACTCTATGTACTCAAATTTACTTGATCTTTACTCTGTCATGCTCATATCATCATGTTGATTCATCTCTCTCTTTTGTGAAGCAATCCCCTTAGTGTCTTTTGCATTTTTTGTATTTGTGTTCTAGCCTTTCACCCCGTTTGGTCTTTCCAAAACCATGGTATGCTATCCTAAAAAACCTTGGATCCCTAGATTGATTTTCTTCTGTGATAATCAAATGTATTATGGTCTTGGCCAAAATGGCCTCTTTAAACCTTAACGTAGAAGTGCATTTGGAAAACATTATAAACATCTAAGAACCCTTGCATACTAATGCTAGAAACATTGCATATGTGAACAACTTCTTATGGATCCATCACTTTTCTTAAACAAGATGCAACTTTGCAGTATTGAATGCTGCAATGCACGTGATTTAGGATCCCTAGGAATGGAAATGAGCTATGCCTTCTCACAATGTAACGTTTATTACTTGCGCCTCTTCCAATGACCTCATTCATAAAAGTCCTACAAAAAGTGTGATGATGAGCTAAGAAAAAATAAAAGAGTTACTTTGTGAGACTTGTTGATGTTCCAGCTTGCTCAGGGTTGCTTGCAATAGTAAGGGTTCTAATACGGGTTGCAAGCTGCTAGGGTTCCAAGTAAGAAGTGCTAAAGTGCTCGATGCTTAGTGCCCTAGTGGGTGGTTTTAACACAAATATGCCCTCGCTTGCAATCCCTAGGTTTTTGTGCAAGGTCTGCAAACAAACCCAATGACAACAGAGTAATTTGACATAGGGAACTGGGGTGATTGAAGTTGGGGTGACCGTATGATGACACACAAAAATATCATTGTTGCACACAAAGAGAAACCCACATCCATTAATCATAAACCATTTACAAGAAGCCGCCTTGACTTGGCTTGAACCCTCTTAGTTCAATTGACAAACTCGACTAAGGACATTGCATTCATATGGACAGAATCGACTAAGGACGTATTCTCACCTTAGTGATGGCTTGGCCTAACTAGGAAGATCAATTGTTCATCCTCTTGTCGTGCTCTCTACTCTTGATGGGTCTACTTACCTTCCTTGTGGGCCATCTTTGTTAATTGCATGTCCCCAGTTTTAACAACTCCAAGGCTCTTTCTAGCTCTCTCACTCTCCTTACCTGCTACTATCTCAACCTCTCCACTATTTCACACTCTGCTTGTAAACTGCCTTCTAACTTTGCAAGTGCGATGATTGCTCAAGCTTCTACACACTACTGGGCCACTGCTCGGGTTTGCCGATTGTGTTGCATCAAACCCTCAGTGCTCTAGAAAGTTAGCCAAAGAGGTTTCGTGGTTCCGAAGAAATGGGCCACCTTGTGTACACCGCTTCTCTCGTTCTAGGCAGCTCATCGACTTGGGCAGCTAGTATATCCACTTGTAGCTGCCACGTGGTAAGGGGATCACCACAAATTTGGATAAAATTATCATGAAAGGCCCTCTTCTCTCAGATGTGACTTCTGTTTAGCTATTTGTGAAGTCAGAGAAGAGTAGCATAATACTATGGAAGGGCCTCCATAGTCAGTCGAATGAGGCCCTTAATCTTCTCAACAATCCCTTTGCGTTCCACCTGGAACATGCTTCACTTCCATATTGTGTGATCCCTGATATAAAGCTCAAAATTTCTCAAGGCATGGTCATGAGCTGAGATAATAGTAGTGATCGGCTCGAGTTGTGCATGCAATGTCGATTGAGTGAAAGATGCACTGGCTTCCTCAATATTGCTTCGAAATACCAAGTTGAGGTCATGTTGGAATGGTACTTGATGAGTCATTGCAGTAGAATCTTGATCAAGGGGAATAACATCATATAAAATGGGTTCCACGTCCATCATATCTAGCTCAGCCTAATCAAAATGAGTCAGACTCAGACACCCTTATCAATCGGCTTGAAGCTAATAAAATCGATCAGGGACACTTGAATACCCAAATTGCAAAATATGGGCTCAAGTTTCGAGTCTTCATCACGGTGTGTCTCCACCCGTACCCGTATTGGGTTGAGGGTGAGGAGGGTTTGTGCCATATCCTCTGCTTTGGTTACCCCAGTTACCACAATGGTCTTCAAACTTGTTGTTACCTTCTGAGCAAAAGGCTGACTTCTTGAGTGGAGAGTGATAACCTTATTGCCTTTCCCTACAGTAGAGCCTCCATCACTAGGTTCTCAAGGCTATGGCTGCTTTGAGGGATGTTCATCTTGGACTTATAGCCAGTGAAGAAGCAGTTGGAGCTACTCACTCCTGTATGCGCTTTGCTAAATTCTCATTTTGAGTGTGGAGTTGAGGGAGTTTCTTGAGCTCCCCTTGAAGCTTGTCATTCTTGGCATGGGGTACTATTTCAACTATTGTCTACTCCAGTACCTACTTAGTAGATAGAATTGGTTGCTCCTTGAGTTGAGGAATCTCCTCTATTGCCACTGCCAACTCTAATCTCAAGGCTTGCTCTGACATGATTAGTCGGGCCCTCAACCTGTATAACCACTCAGTCTCTCACTGCTGCAAGCTCAGGTGCTTGACCATGAGGTTTGCGTGTTCCTTTCGGAGAGTATTAACTTTGGTTACAAGCTGATCATGAATCTTCTTTCATCATCGAGCAACGTCTGAAAGCCATTTCTTTCAGTAACAATAGTGGAATGGTTAACCTTCAAAATATCCAACTACTCTTGGAAAAAGGTGACCATTTGCTTCTGGTACTTAGTTTGCACAAAGATGTGTGCAAGTACCTATGGAGGGAGCCAACTATTTGCTAACCCCAGTCAAGGCCATGGACTACTAGTCGCATGTTCTCCCTGATAGTCTGCCATTTCTCCTCAGTGGCCTCTCTTCCTTGAACCCTATTTTGAAGAAGTAGGGGGCCGACTAGTAGGTATTCAGTAGGAGGGTGTAGGGAAAGGAATAGCTATGGGGGATAGGGGAAGACCATGGAGGTAGAGGCCAAATTCATTGTCGAGGAAGGGGCAAGGTGCTCTACGTTCGGTTCTCTGCTTCAGGTCCTTTACTTGCAAGCAGGGTACCAAGTTTACTTATAATATCCCTTCCAGCTCGGCATCTTGCCCTTGCGACGACGTCCCATTTCTTTTGTCTCGTGCTAAGACCCCTGCTATGAATCCTCAGTCTCCTGATGTTGAGACCCCTTGTGCTTGGAACCCTCATGCTCGATTCCTTCTCTCTTCTCTGCTCCCTGGGAAGATGAATGTGCGTGAGATCTTTCACCCTTGCTTGCATATCCTATCCATGGATGGGCCTGTGGCAGTTTGCTCCTTAGTGTCAGCATCCCTCAAAGCTGGGGTAAGGCATTTCACTAGAGATCAAGAAATGGTACATGACACAGAGATGCGAACCAATGACTCTAGCCACTAGCCGATGATAGGAATTTAGAGTTGGTTGTCTATACTGAAATGACTTTGCATTACGCCCCCAATACCCATGTTCATCCTTATAATTGTCTTCCATTAATGACCTCGAATTCTGACTCATGCCATGTGGTTGCCTATTGTTACTTGCTTCTATATTTGTATCCACTCCCCTCTTCAGGCACACTGCAACATCAATTGTCACCAACCGATTGCATGGTGTACATGAAAACTTGGAAGATTCTCCCTCTAAGTGTAGATCTACCTTTGTCAAATTTGAATGCGTATCACTGGATGTGTAATAAGGCTTCACTTTGCTGCCATTGTAAAGTTTAGGAAAAACTCAGCCTTCCAAATCCTAAATCTGAATAGTGCCATTTGAGAAAACTTCAATCAATCTATAGGGTCCATTCCATCCAAGGTTGAAATTGGTTTTTATAGGCCCTATTTTTCTTGTTTACAAACAACACAAGCATACCTTTTTGCAAATGCTTCGGTTTAATATGACGATCATGCCATGCTTTCTAGTGTTGTTGAATAACCCTACTACTATGACCAAGCTGCTAGGAGACGCAGTTAATCCAGGTGGGCTAGTTGATGCAATCGCCCCTTGATTGCTTTCGATTCACCAAGATGGTGTTCGGCTGCAATACAAAGACTCCGTACCACAAACTCAAGAGGAACAACTGCTTCTAGTCCAAAAGTCGTACAAAAATGGCTTGTTAAATTAGTAGAGACCTTATATGTAGTGCGGTAAGCCTAGAATGCAACATGTAACTTAGTATCCCAATCACTTTTTGTAGACCGCACGGTCTTAGTGAGAATGAGTTTGATAGTTTTATTAGTCGATTCACCACCACCATTTCCTCGAGCATAGTATGTGGTTGACACAATGTGCATGATTTTAAACTCAGCATTGAGTAACCACATGAATTCATTAATAAAATGAGATCCTTGATCATGACAATTCGAATTGGGCATCCATATCTGCAAATGATATGTTCAAAGAGAAATCATGCTGTATTTCATGTTGAATTGTCCCGAAGAGCTTTAGCTTCAACCCATTTAGTAGCACAATTAGTGGCAACAACATATTTGTTACCTGTATGTTGAGCTAACTTAAAAGAGCCAATAAAATCAAGTCCCCTTCTTTGAAAAGCTTCCCATGGTTGAGTAGGTATGTTGATTCGGCAACGACTGGCCAGTTTGTTGACATACATCACATTGTTGACATTTCTTGACTGCATCTGCAAATAATGTCCCAGCTTGCAATACTTTGCGGGCTGTTAGTTCATTTTGGAAATTTCCACTGAACGGTCCTTAGTGAGCTTCATGTAATACAATAGCTCATTCTCATGAGGAAGAACCCATCTGCGTGACACTTCATATGCACAATGTCTGTATAATTGTCCACCAATGAATGTGTATTTGCAAGACTTCAAGGCTAATATATCATGGGGCATGTGTTGAAGAAATATTCCTTTAGATAAATAGTCTACAGATTCACCAGACTCTGTCTCAAGAAAATCAACTATAAATAGATCTTGCATCAAGCAACTCAATAGCCACTCCAAAGGTTTCTTCAGGTAAACAGCCACTCCAGATGATCAACATAAAAGCCAAATGGATTCCTAACTAAATAATGTCTCAATTTTTTAACACTGAAAATCATGCCAAGAGCCTCTTGCTCAGTAGTACTCTGATTGGATTTAGTAGTCATAAGCAATCTGCTTGCATAATAGACTGGATAATCAAGCGTGCCATCCAATTGAGCCAATATAATACCTAGAGCATAGCCTGAAGCATCCACATGTACATGAAAAATAATATCCCATCTTGGTCATCTGAGTATGGGAGTAGTCATAGCTTGGTTTTTAAGCTCATCAAAAACCTTTGACAGTTCATCTGTCGATTCAAATTTGGTATCCTTATTTGTGAACTCATATAAAGGAGCTGCAATTTTGGCAAAATATTTTACAAATCTTCTATAGAAACTTATGAATCCCACAAATGATCTTAATTGTGTCAAGTTAGCGGGTTCAAACATTGCTTGAATAGCACAAATTTTACTTGGATCGATACAAATGCTTGCCTTGGAAATTACATGCCTAGGTAATACACCAACTCCAACACAAAAGATAGACTTGGTCGGGGTAAGAGATATACCTGCCTGATAATCGTTAAAAAAAATTATCCAAAAGACCCAATTGATTGGCCTGTGAAGAGTAAACACTAAAATCATCTAGGTATATAGCGATGAATTCTATCACACGTAGTCACGAAAATTTTCTACCATGAATTTTTGAAATGTTGAAGGGGCATTTCGCAAACTAAAAGGCATCATATGCTCCCCACGTGGTGGTGAATGCAGTCTTAGACTAGTCTTCAAGTGCCACAGTAATCTGGTTGTACCCACTATAAACATCCGTGAATGAGTACATCTCATGTCCTGCAACCCACTATAACCATCCATGAATGAGTACATCTCATGTCCTCCAGCCTGATCAAGAATTCCATCTGTAAATGGTATTGGAAATGGGTCTGGTACCGTTTGGGTGTTTAATTTTTTGTAATCCACACAAACATGAAGCTTGCCATTCTTTTTAGGTACCATGACAATTGGAAACAACCAATCACTTCAATCAATTAAATAAATCCTGCCCGAGTAAGTTGATCCAGCTCTTGACCTATTTGGCATAGTTAGGATTCATGCAATACATTTGCTAGAGAATGGGTTTAGCATCTAGGTCGTGAAGTTCTATGTTGACAAATCTTAGGTGGAACTCCTCGGAGATCAGTATAAGTCTAGGCAAAGACATCTTTATAAGTCACAAACAAATCTTTGATGAGATTCATAAGAAAATGCCAAATAGTTGTTGTCCTAAAGAATTAGAAGTTACTGATCAATTTTCCCAAGATGTTGAGTCTCAAATCATGGAATTGCATATCATTCCAGTTGGTGAACTTGACATATATCAAGTGGCAGAAGCTGATATAAAATGTAAAATGAAGGCTGAACAGATCATAATATAGAAGGATATGTATCCAAGTCAATTCATGGATTGTGGGTGAAAGGGAAATTGCCAAAACACCCATTGCCATCACTCGACTCGGTACTGACCAATTCAAAGGTATGTTACAAGATGTGGTTATATTTTGGAGGTATTTATTATACTATCACTCGACTCAGTACGGACCAATTCAAAAGGTATGTTACAAGATGTGGTTATTTCTATTGGAGGTATTTATTATACCATCAGTCTCATTGTGATTGCAATGGAGCAATAAGCTTATCCAATTTTGTTAGGATGTCCATGGCTAAAAAGTGCCAAGGTATTGCATGATTGGGGATCTAAGGAAATGATTATTAAGCTGGAAGGGAAGATGTTTGTATTCCCACTATGTTAAGTTAGTATTGATAATGACCATGCGAGGATTATCTTCTGTGCAGAGGTTGAGTTCCTACGTTGAATTAGGAATATGTGAATTGAAGGGTAAAGCTCCACCAACAATTGAGTTGTCATGCCAACAACCAGTTACTATCATCGAGGTAGGTGAATCTTCAAAGTCTCCAAAGCAAGCAGAGAAGATGGAAAATGTTGCAGTTACTAGCACAGAGCTAAGCCCGAGCATGGGAAACCTTTAGAAATATGAAGGTAGCATTGACTTTTACTGAGTTGATGCGACTTGCCCCGTATTGTTGAAGTTTTTCATAGAACAATTCAAAGAATCTGAGGATAAATGAAAGGACGTGGATGCTTTGGTCACTATGCATATCATTGACACACCTGTGGTAGATGAAGAGGTTCCTATTAACATAGTTAAGGTGAAAAAGCAAACCATTCCACGTGTGATAGTAGATGGTCGATCAGGAGTGAAAAAACTTTTGAGAACTCACAACTCGGTTAAAGTTTAAACACTATAAGTCGTTTCAAGTTTGAATGGTTGACCAGAGACCAGTGGAGCCAACAATTTAAGTTGCAGTGTCTTTTTGTGCCTTCCAACCCACATCAACAGGCATTGTTTCATCTTTGAAAGAAATTGCAGGCCCCTTTGACCGAGTAACTACCTGAGCATCCACTGTGTTAGTAGGCATATCTGCTTTGACTGCCCTACGTGCAAGATCTACTTTTCATCTTTCCATGCTATTCCTCAAAAATTTAACATGCTCAGCCCAGATGGGGCAATCATTCATGTAATGGTTTTCTCCACGGCGACAGCATTTGACCTTTGAAGGATCAGTCTTTTCTTTTCCATCTTTCCCTTTCCCTCCGTTATCAGGTCAAGGTGGCTTTCCACCAGTATTTTTTTCATCTGTGGTCACTTGATGTGCAGCTACTATGCAATTCCTACCATTGAATCAACATTCAGAGTCATCATGCCCATATTTGATACAAGTATTGTTGTATTTTGTTTTACACTGTTCTTCTCTGTGACCATTTCTGGAACATTTACCATACCATTTCTTGTTAAGAACCCGGCCTCACTCGAATGCCCAATTCTTTCTTTACACCTTTCATGACTGCATCATCATTATCACTGTCAGCATCCTTTTTATCAGTATCCTTTTTCTTTGGTTTACCCTTGAGAACCTCACTCTTCTCCAGGGCAACTTCTCAATCAAGAAATTCTTCATAAGTTCGAGTTGGATTTACAATTTTTGACTTCCTCAAGTCAATTTGAGTATATCCAATCATCAGCCATGCTTGCATAGACTTAATCATCAGGTACAGTTGACAACTGATTGATGAGAGCTTGCATTCGTAACACAAACTCTTGAACAGATTCTTTCTTTTTTTGTTTAAACTCGCTTAATCTAGTTCGAACATCTTCCTCATTGATCTCTTGTCGAAACCTTCATAAGAAAGCTTTAGTCATCATAGCATCCCAATCAGTGAAGTATCCATTGGGAAATTGATTAAACCACCTTTGTGCACCCTTAACCAAAGTACAAGGGAAATAATCCATGTACTTTGCAATGTGCATCTGTAGTAGCACCATTAATATGATAGACTCAAAAAAAGCTTTGTAGATGGCTATATAGGTCTTCATCAGTTGTACCCTTGTAATTCTTTTTTCCCCCCCAGAAATGAGGGTTATATTATAATATCATTAAAGTTTTATACAACTCCTGGGGCGCCAACTGCCTTTAGTAAGAAAACCTATCAAAATCTTAAGTATGAGATAATTTTAACAATATGCCATGAGTAAAAATTATTCAAATTAACATGGTTGTGTTCTACACTAAAAGAGCTTCAAGTATGTCTTTACACCTTGAAATTTGGGTAACACATGAAAAAGTTACATTAAATTGAAAGGGTATGGGTTTTCATATTTTTTTGGTTTACTCACCCTCATCCAAAAGACCCCCCCCTTGGGCCTGACATATTATGAAAAAAATGTACAAATCTTTAAATCTTGCATATTTTTCAAGGTATATACCCTATATTATGTGGGAGGGGGGATATGAAATTTTCATATTTTTCCTTGCATATTTGAAAATTTTAAAGGAATTCCATGCATATTATATATGGATCTTGTCCCCCATACCCTGAATTTTGGACAAGGGTAGTAACATATTACATATTGAGTTGGCACCCCAGGATACAACTATGATTTATCAACAGAAAAGCTTTCTATGATAGGTAGCAGGCATACTATCAAAGCATAGAAGCATGACTACAAACATGTAGTCCTCAAAGATACCCCAAAACATGATCTGGCCCAATAAGATGGCATCCTCATAAGTTAAACATCTATTCCAGTTCTTCTTTTACTTCAGTAGGAACTAATAGAGAGGCATTACGAGCTGTAAGAGTAGCCAGAGGAGCTGGTGGAGGGGCAATTGCGCATTCTTTCCCTGAATTCTTCAACAGTGAGTCCTTCTCGATGAACCTTGTATGAGATGCTAGAAGGATCTGCATGCGAGGTTGGTCTCTTGAAGGGACACACAGGAGGAGACATGATCTGATCCACTGACGCAGCAACGACGTTTGTTCCAATAGCAGCAGGGAGGGGTGATGCAGGAGGAACTGAGGAGGGAGGGGGAGGAGTCGATAAGACAGAGGGGGCTAGGGCTGGAACTCGGTTGCAACTGGGGTTGCTGAGGTGTCACTGTTCTGCAGGAACTCTCCTTTTTCGGCTTCCACCAATTCAGCCAGCGCCTTAGCTTGGTCCAGTAGCATGAATTCTTCATTTGCGAGTTTTTCTTCAACCTTGAAGTAGCCTTGGGCTTGCGTGTGGAGAAGGCCAAGCTTCTTGATGTTAGCTCTTCGTTTCTATGACACACATAATGATTCAAACATACTTTTAGTATCCATTATAACATTATTAAACAGTTTATTGCATCTCTAAAGCCAAATTGACCAGAGTGCTGAGGCCATGATGACGTTTTAGTTTTGCGGTAGGAGAGTCTCCGAGTAGAATGACTGAGTAACTAAGGCCCACCCATCGAAATTCTCTTGTCGAGGGAGGAAGTTGACGACCTAGCCAGGGGAGGTTTTGTCTGGCCCAAAGAGATTGCCGTTCCTTTATCAGCGGAAGGTCGAATCTAGTTAACCTATGTGATTCCAATAGGAAACTATTGTTGCACCACTTAGCTTGAGAACAGTCCCACAAATCTTTCGAGACATTGACCCCTCTTTTGCTTAGTCTGAGAGCTACTTTAAGTTGGTCATCTCATAGAGGATGGGTGCTAAACAAAATTGAGAACCAAATTGAATCTTGGTTGTAGAAAGTCTTCGTTTTCCTTGTAAAACCCTTCCATTTTAAAAAGGGTTGCATACTTTCCCAGGCTCACCACATCCCTTTCCAAAGCTCTGACCCTTTCGTGAAGCATCTTTCTTGCCCGAGAAGGAGGGATCCAAGAGGAATCTCTTTCTTGTGCCTGCATTGGTCAGGTTTGACTTTCCTCACGTTCTTCAAGAGCAAAGAAGCCCACACTGAATCTAGGTTTTGTTAGGCTTTTAGGATCTACTGAGCCATGAATCTTGCCGAAGACTTTTTGACATCTACCACTCCTAGACCCCCTTTCACCTTCGGCAAAGTATAGAAGTTCCATCTGAACTTGGCGCTTCTATTGTGCTCTAACGAGGCCCCCCATAAAAAGGTTCGAAACAATATGTTGAGTTGGTCAAATTGTTTTTTTGTAGGGAATCAACAAGCTATAAAATACATAATGGATGGGTAGATGTAGTAATTCAGCACAAATTTCCTCCTGGCCAGAGAAGGTTGTAGCCCTTGCCATCTACTGGTTTTACTCCTAATCTTGTCAATTACCTAGTCCCATCTGTCTTTGTTTGTGCACGTGAAACCCATTGGGATCTCGAGGAGACGAAAGATCTCACCCTCCTTAAGGATCTTGCATCTCTTATCTATGAGAATTTGGGGCAGAGCCGCCCTAGCTCCGAAGACTCTTATTTTCTCATGATAAATTTTATACCTCGATGCTATGCAAAAGGTGTCCAAGCATCTGAGGGTGCTCTCAACTAATCTGACATCGTTGCTCGGTGTGAGATTCATGTTATCTTCAAATTGCTAGCAAACTATTTGTACTCCATTTCCCCCCTGGATACCTTTGATGTTCCCATTGTCTTCTTCCTTTTTGATGAGCCAACCAAGAGCATATGCGGCAATGGCGAAGAGGAGAGGCGCTAAGGGGCAACCTTGTCTAATAGATCTTCTAAGCATAAAAGAGGAGGAGATAGTTCCATTGTTAACTTCCACCTTGGCTCTGGCTTGGTTCAGCACAGTGTCAATAGACGATATAAACCCAGGACCTGCACCAATGTCTTGGAGGGAGGATAGAACAAATCCCCACTCCATTCTGTTGTAAGCTTTATCAAAGTCTATTTTTAGAAAATAGATATCCTGGTTTGTCTCATCCGCATGCTCCAGTCCTTCCCAAAGAGTTAAGATGGCCTCTAAGATGTGTCTACCTTGGATGAAGCCTTTTTGTTCTTCCCTTATCCAGTCTTTCATTTTAAATTTGAGTCTGATGGCTAAAGCTTTAGCGAAGATTTTGTAGCTAGTATTAAGCATGGTAAGAGGTCTCCAGTTCTTGAGTGTTTCCTTGGGGCCCCCTTTGGGTATCAATTTAATCATCCTAGTGTTTATCCGTGAGTCGAGGAAACCTTTTGACTTGGAATCTTGCCAGAGGAGGAGGAGGCGCGGGCCCACTGTGTCCCAAAATTCTTGGTAAAATTCTATTGGAAATCCATCTTCACAAGGAGTTTTCTCCCTTGCCATGGTAGTAACTGCACCTTTTAATTCTTCTATGGAAAGTTCCTTGTCTATAAAGATGAAATCAAATCTTTCGATTGTACTCCTTCTAGCCAGTCACATTTTTCTCTTGCTCTGAGCTTATCCGTGGAAAGGGTTTCAGGATACCCAAGAATCCTCTAGAAGTGCTCCGGCATAATCTGACCAATCTCTTTTGGATCCTTGATTAGCCGTCCTTCGTGTACCAAGGTATCTATCGATTCTTGAGCTTGTTTTTTCCTAAGGCTTCTAAACATGTCATCATTTGGCCTGTCACCTCTCCCTGCCCACCATTCTCTTGTGAACACTTTGGAGTGCGCTGCTTCAATGCTTGCTTCTATCCTGGCTATGTCTTTGAATTCTTTGAGTCTTTCTTGTCCTTGGATTGTTGCGTCCTCCTCCAAAATCTTGATTTGATCTCTAATTTTTGCTCGTCTGGTAGCCCTAGCGATATCCGCTCGCTTCTTGATAGCCTTGAGGAAAGTACCTATTCTTTATGTGGCTTGTGTTGTACATGGAAGCAGTGGATGAAGCTCTAATTATATAGGATGGTATGTTGTATGTGAGGGGATGGATGGGAGAATATGTCAAGCGATGGAAGAGTGCATATGCTCATATCCATCCCGTCTCATTTTGTACTTGAAATCTAGAACCTTGTGGGCTACAAGTTATGTTGTTGTGTTGTAATTATTGAGATTGTGGATGATTTGGTATACATAATAGCTAGAGCCAACCTTGTGGCTTGCAAATACTTTCAAGGCAACATCAGAAAAAAGAAAAGAATAATCGAGTATGCGCAATCGAAGTTTATATTTTCAAGTCGCAAGGGTTGATCTAGCTATCATGTGCATTGATTCACCTCGATATATTTCAACATTTTTGCATTAACTTTACAGGTCCACCTAATCCATTGAAACCACTTAAATCACTTAGTCCACTTAGACCATGTAGTCCACTTGAATCACTTAAACCACCTTGTCCACCTAATCCGCTTATACCACTTAAACCACTTCCTTCACTTATATCACTTAAACGAGGTCATTCACTTATACCACTTAAACCACTTCATTCACTAAAGTAATCCACATTATGCACTTAATCCACATCAAGCTACATGATTCCACATTATTCACTTAAACCACGTAGCTCCACTTAGTCCACTTAATTCACATTAACTCACTTAACATTACGTTAGCTCCACTTTGTCCACTTAATTCACATTAACTCACTTACCATTACATTAGCTCCACTTAGTCCACTTAATTCACATTAGCTTAATTAACATTACATTAGCTCCACTTAGTCCACTTAATTCACATTAACTCACTTAAAATTGCTTTGAACCAAGATTTACTTCCATTTCCCTGACTTTTGTCTAGAGTGATCAGGATTGGTTTGTGGTCCGAAAAGGGGAGAGAAGCAAGAGCTAAGCTCTTGGTACACAAGGCTGCGTCAGCGATGTCTCTTGAGCTATACATCCTATCTATCTGGGGAGAAAGAGCGAAGCCTCTTGACATCCTCCTTTTCTCCCTTTCAATTGAATTGAGTTCCTTTCCGTAATCATTTAACTTAGCCGCTTGAGCCTTTGCCTTCCCTACTAACCTTGTTGCTTTTCTGCCTTTAACAACTATGAAGGGAGGACCCTCTTTGTCAGCTGACTCGTGCTCTGCCTGCTCCAATTGTGCCTCGAAGTCTTGGGTGGCTACCACAAATTCTTTCTCACCTAAGGTGTCTTCCATCTGTTCTTCCCTTTCAGTAGTAACCTCTTTAGCTTTCCCTTCCATCTCACCACTTGGGTTCTCAAAATTTGGCCTTGCTCTGAGTCTCCTTCTATTCCATGGGAGGAGAAGGGACCGGATGCTTAGTAGGAGTCTGAGTGTAAAGTGCCCTCCCATACTGCAGAGAAGCAAGAGTTGGGAATGCTCTTGAAGAAAAATTTTTGGATCAATGCAACTCCGTCCCCATCTAGAATACGAATGGCACTATGAGGGTCACAAGCGAGGTCCATTAGGACACAGGCTTGAGGGTTACCTCGGGGGCTTATAAACCTTTTTTGCTTCCACACCGAGGAACTGGCCAAGCGGTGTGCAGAGAGTCTCAATTTGGGGAAAGAGAGATAATGGTAAATCAGGAAATTCCACCCATATGGGGGCCTTAGACGGAGGCGGGGAATCGGGACTAAAGGAGGGCTCCTAGAGTTGTACTGACAGAGGCTTATTTCTAATAGTCCATGTCCCTTTTTGCACTACTTCTATCGCCATCTCTGATTTTTTGAAGATGAAGATGATATACCCGTTCCCGAGGAAAAATGAATGGTTGTGACAACCAGGCCTTTACGCGACTAGAAGTTATAGACCCAACCTTCTAGGAAAAGTGCAGGTGGCCTTGGGCCATGAATATATCCTACAACAGCGCATGAACAGAGCCATTTTGTCATTTTGTTAAGAAGTCCATTGTGTACTTTGACTGTTGGAATCTTACCTTTGAGAGGCTTTGTAGCCTTTAGAGCGTTTGGATCAATGGCGGAAGGGAACTTTGCAGGTTCTGAGATGGAGGAGGGCGGGGTGCCACTGAAGATTCTCGTGGCTCGTAGCGAGAGTTGTTCCTAGGTTGATTGACGGAGCCTTGAAAAGGCTTCTGCCTCCTCCACTGACAGCACCAGCATAGGTGCTCTTTGGCAGCTCCTGCACGGGGTTCCCTTTCGGGACTTGGCGCATTGCAAACTTGAGGACTCCATTGGATCGTTGATCCTTTGTAGCGAAGGAGACGAAAAGAGGTTTTTCTTTACTCTAGTTGTTATTAGGGAGATTACTGGTTGGAGCAGTTTTGAACTCAGAGAGAAACTTACGAAGAGTGTCCGCCTCTCTACCACCTTGTTTGAGTTGAAGAATGTCACTTTCCTCTAGGTGAAGGGTGAAGGGGGGGAGAGGGGTATTGCGCTTATCATGATCTAGATCTTGCATGACCGAATCTGATGCACTGTTGATGTCTATCTGATTATTGACAAGAGCAAGACTGATGGGACGGGGAGTGGGGGGGCGAGACGTGAGTTTCAGGAGAAGAAGACACAGAACCCTTGTCTGCGCTGCCATCGTTAGGGCCTCCATCGCATGGGATGCCTTGCCAAATAGCATGAAGATAATTATATCAAAGGAGTACATCCTTGGAAGCTATACATTCAATTAGCAATTACCTAAAGGAACAAAGTACACCTTCAAGTTGGCCATAGAATACAAAAGAAAACCAATTATTACTTAAAGATGCAAAGAAAGTAAAGAAAACCTGCAAAAAATATAAAAGAAAACCGAGTAATTGCCTTAGTTCATTACTTGACAACATGAATCCTCCCTCTTCAACATTCTCTTAACAACATGAAACCCTATCTCCCATTGGGAATCTCCTTCTATAACCATTTTCTCCTATAGAATACGACTCGACGACCTTTACCGGAGTCATTCTCCAAAAATTTCCAATATGAAATCTTTGTAATTTTTGCACAGATGGGACAAGTACGATATCGATTGTGGTAATGGACATGGGTCGAATTACTTAAAGAAAAGTAACAAACACCAAGGGCGAGAATACGCGTCAATCATTTCAAGCTTTGAGTATGTTTCCCTCTCTAGAAATAGTAATATCTTGCACAAAGAAAATGAAAATTTGTCTCTAGGACCCCACTCTGGGCGGCGGATTGAGGGAATATGGTTCAATAGATGTCTAGATAATTACCCACATTGTATGGACATATATGCCATTGAAGGAATGCATAGTTGGATTCTATATCCGTCCTATGAATCCCTGAATGACTACCCCAATACAACAACCAGGGGCCATTCATATTTAATATTTTCGGAAGTGAAAGTGTCTAGCATGGACATTAATTTTGGAGTGGGACTACTTGAATCGATATCCTCAAATTGTCATAAGGAAACCGGCTAATTAGCGTCGTTATATGCGTGCCTACTTTGTGATGCACTTCACCTCATATTGTATCATTGACAAGTTCTTATAGCCTTTGACGGGTCGGACTCAAGGGATGAAGGGTAGTGAAGGCAATTTAGAAGGCTAAGATTGCACTCAAGCAATGGAGGAGTTATTGATAGAGTAGCTAGGGCGGTGGCTCAAATTGTGCCACGTGGAAAAACGCGTTTTAAGGCCATATAGAGGTTGGGATATGGGGGGGTCGGGAGCCTACTTAAAGGGATTCCAGCACAGCGGTAAGACATACTTACCTGGGCGGGGTCGATCGGTGATCAGGAAGGCCGATGGCCTAGGGTCGGCCCCTCCATTGCACTTCGGACGGGCTGTACCCTAGCATCTCCCTACGGGGAGAGTGCACGTCATAATTTGTGGCAGTGGGGGCTCGCGTTCGCGCGGCCCCCTTCCAAATCGAGCTCAACTTGGACGGATCTGCTGCTTCGGGCCTCCTACCTACAACACATTGTCTCGCACAGCACCAGATCCATGTGTATTCAATCGTGATAGCCTGTAACTAAAACGCATGCGGGATAGAACGTTCTATGATCGCCCATTGCAAAACTCAGGTACGGCCTCCCTCTCTCCTTAGCCTCTTAGCTTGGTGTATCACTTCCACCGCCTCTGCATTCCAGGTAAATCGCGATACTGCAAAAAACTGCTCCTACTTTTCAGTTGTCCATGGTGCCCATTCTACGGCAGCATACACACCACCATGGATCACACATGATGTATTCACATTACCATTCTCCATGCGCTCCTTCGTTGTAGATGTTCTGGTCATAGTATGCAGTGCCAGCGACGATAAGCTTTAACATTTCCAACTCAGGACCATTCTTTACTGCTTGGGCAAAATGGAAGACCTAGCTTTGCCAAAGGTGATACATCAAGACTGCTGGAAACATTTCACCCTACCCTAATTCAAGTTGACAAATTGACACCTCCACATGATGAGGGCTCAGATGGCGAGATTGCCATATAATCATAATCTAGTGGCTCACTCGTATATGCTTTTGTATGCTGCAGGCCAGATGTGGCCAATGCAATCGACAGTTTCACTTTATCTCATGATGCACAGGGGGTGCCAGGGAGCTGGGCTAGCTGAAGCATTCTGCCTGCTTAGGAAACTTGTACCGAAAGGGAAATGATCCTTCCTGTGCGTACGCAGACTCAGACTAGTCACAATTGCCATTCCACTGGAAATCTTCCCATTCCTTTCGAAGAGGGGGTCATGATTCTGGCGTAACTGAGCAATAACCAGCAAGGTTCACAAAAAACCTGACTTGCCTCTTTGGTGTCGGGTAGGAAAATCCCTCTGCTTTCTCTGGGGTGGGAACAATGGCAAGTCGATCCAGTGGATATGTGGTCCTAGCCACTGGAGGAGCATTGAGGCAAAATAGCACGTCCACTGCGGCATGTTTGGGTGCCCAATATTTTGATTCAGAAGCTTAGCATTTTTGCCTATCATCATGTACAGATGGTAACAATGATTGCATGTTCTGAGTTAAATGGGCCGCAGCACAATCTCAACAAGTTTATCGATCTGCAATTCCATTTTGTGCATCGCCAAGTTCAAAATGTATCTTAAACTCATCCACCGCCTGCTCTAACATATGTTCACAACGCCTGTGTAGAGACCTCTTCTCTTGTCTGAGAACAGGGATACATGTACTGTCAACTGATGAAGAGATGCTAGACTGACCTTAGTTTAGATATGTTCACAAAGCCTGCATAGAGACCGCTCATCTTGTCTAAGAGCAGGGATACATGTACTGCCAATTGATGAAGAGATGCTAGACTGACCTTAGTTTATGAGTAGGCAATCCAAAAATAGATAGATGGTCTAGTTCAGGCCGGAAAAGTTGTAGGCAAAGCCTGGATCTTATTGGAGTTGGTCTATGCCTCTGATTGTTGATGTAATCTATCATCAAATGTTGAATCGATGAGAGCCTGGGAGATGATAGGGGGTCTAGTCACTAAGCGGATCTTGGCTGCGTGGATTATATTAGAGCTGGTCTTAGACGGTAAGTTCCCTCTAATTGCTGATTTAGTCTATCATCAAATGCAGAATCATCAGCCTGGGAGATGATAGCGGGTCTAGTCACTTGGCATATCTTGGGTGAGACCTCAAAGGCTCTCACATGTATCTAGACAGACCTCAGATTTTATTTCCTTCATTTGGTAGCTAATAGAGTTCGCTGCCCAACCTCCGTCCCCCAAAACACACAGTGCGTGTGCGCATGCACACCCAGGAAATGTACATTTCATGGACTGCTTTGACCATCATGGTAGTGATTGTGAGAAGTGCAGCAGAAATGAACAGAATATGGAGAGAGAGAGAGAGAGAGAGAGAGAGATTATAGGGGGTCTAGTCACTAAGCGGATCTTGGCTGTCTGGGATTATATTAGAGCTGGTCTTAGACGATAAGTTCCCTCTAATTGTTTATTTAGTCTATCATCAAATGCAGAATCATCAGCCTGGGAGATGATAGCGGCTTGGCATATCTTGGGTGAGACCTCAAAGGCTCTCACGTGTAACTAAACAGACCTCATATTTTCCTTCATTGGCAAGCAAGGGAGGATCACACAGCATTCTCCTTGGTAGATATTCACTCTAGCTAATAGAGTTCGCTGCCCAACTTCAGTCCCCCAAAACACATAGTGCGTGTGCGCATGCACACGCAGGGAATGTAAGTTTCATGGACTGCTTCGACCATCGTGGTAGTGATTGTTACGCTCAAGTTGAGGTAACATGACCTCGGAAGAGTCAGTGGACATTTTCCTTTAAAGGATCAATGTTTGTATTATATTTGTTTGGGCTTCACGTAAATGATCAAAAGGAATCAAGGTCAAGGTCCTTGGTGAGGGTGACCTGGCACAAGACTAGGTGGATCTAAGGCTAAGGGGTCTAAATGCATTAAATGTGCCAAGGGGCAAATGATTTCAATGATATCCCAAGAGAGGGGTAAATGATGCATTTAGGAGATGCCCTCAAATGATGACATTTGGGGGACTAGATCCATCTAGGGATATGTGGGCTCTATGTGTAGCATGCAGGTTTTCTTACTTGCATATCTTTTGGAGCTTGCTACAGTAGGGGTTGGCTGGGTGGAACATAGTTGTGCCTATGCCGAAAAAGTTTGGCGTTAATGGTTTAGTCGTATCATTTAGTATCAGAGCATAACAATCAGGTAACGATTTGGGGAGTCCACAATTAAGCTGGGCGAATCCAGATCATGAAAGGATTGTGTTGAGACAGGCGGCATGTTTCCCGATTGAGCAATGAGAAGCGTATCAGGTGGTCGGTATTGTTACCTTGAATATGCATGACGTTTGGGTAGTGTGCGCCTGAAAAAGAAGCTCTCTATCGTTATCCACCTTAAGCTTGAACAAACGTTGAAAGGTGCAGACCTTTGCGATTTTTCGCTAAAGGATGGAGTTAGCCCTTCGTTGACGAGCCTGTTCATTTTGTTGATGTCACGATTGACGGCTGAGAGTAACCAGGGGATTGCGTCAAAAATTACGTGTGCCTCAGAGCTACTTGTTTCAAGTCGAGAGCCTTGTGGGGAGCCTGTCAGACCATAGAGATTGCGTGGGTGCAGGAGTTCACGTCGTGAAGACTGGTATTTGTTTATAATGGCTGATCTTCTCTTGAATCCAGCTTAAAGGCAGGTGGTCACAAGACAGATTATAAATATAGATTGGGAGTGGCTTACAAGGACTAGTTGATCTCTTCATGCAGCATAAATATGACCAGGGAGCTTTCTATGCCTTTGAACTTTTGTTGGGGTATATGCTAGTTTATTTGCCCTCGGTATTTGGAGTTATTTGAGATAGCAGATATTTCCCTAGTATAGGGAAAAGATATTCATCTTGGTTCTCAGCTATTTTTAGTTGATGGTTACGCCTGTTTAGGCACCTTTTGTGGTTGTGAGATTGAGAAGCAGTTTGTAAATACAATTTTAGGCAGTGTTTTATTTTTATTTTTTTAAAGAAAAACCCAATCGACTTAAATGGAAGTTGAAGAAGAAGCTTCTAGGGTGGATCCCATAGAGTCGGGAGTCTGGCCGACCCCGCAAGTGTCGCGCTCAACAAGCCATACACTGTCTGGTAGAATTGCATTATTGGAGGATGCCTTGCAACATATTTTAGCTCAACAATTGCAAGCAAATGTAGGGCGATCAGAGCTCAGAAAAATGGTTCATAGTATGTTTGCTAGACCATCTCGTGAAGAGAAGGGTAAAGCTTTGATGGAGCCTGAGACCAGTGTTCATACGGTCGAGCCTAGGAGGACTAAGGTGCCTAATATTTCCAATTATAGGCTAGAAAAGTATCCTGGTCGGATGTTTGGCCGTAGTTCCGATATCATAGAGACCTGGTTACACAAATGGGACGAGGCCTTCGCCATTTGTGAAATCAGGAATGATATAAAGAAATTCCGCGAGGCCACCCATATGTTTAATGAGGCAACGGATAGGTGGTGGATAAAACAACAGAAAGATGGAGTGGCATCCACTACTTGGGAGGGGTTTAAAAAAGAATTTAGAAAACACTTCTTACCTCTTAACGAAGCATCCCGAGCTTGGGATTAGTATCGAAACCTTCGTTAGAGAAATTTATTAGTAGCTGAATATACTGGTAAGTTCAGAGAAAGTGTAATGAAAATTTATGAACCTCTACCTCAGTCGGTGCAAGTAAAAGATTTTATCTTTGGACTTAATGATCGGATCAAGATGGAAGTTCGGGCTAAGTATGCAAACACGCTAGATGAAGCAATTGCCATAGCCTTGAACTATGAGGATGCCAAAGGGAACAGACCAAGTGGATTTGTGCTGGTTGGGACTCGGTATGAGTACCCGAAGAAAACTGGGTTTAAGAAGAAGTGGATTAGCAAAGGGAGTGCCTCACAGCCTAGTGGTCAAGCCAAGCAAGCAAAGCCAGTTGAGACTCCTAAACCAAGTATCACCATTGGAGTGAAAAGAAAAGTAACACCAATGGTAGTCCGGGCTTGGTCGAAGTCTTCTTTGAACCCAGAGCAAAGAGAAAAAGCGAGGAGAGAAGGCTTGTGTTTTGGATGCCTTCAGCCTCATCAGTGGAAAGATTGTCCACGAAACAAGGATCATTGGATGGCTGAGATGGTGATCTCAGAATGCGACGTGGAAATGGAGGAAAGTCCCAGAGCAGACCAGATGCAGATTCAACTAGCAGGATCTTCTCAAAGGTCAGTACCTGTTTTGTTATGTGTATCTGTTGCTAAGCTAGTAACCAGTGCACCTGATAATGTCCTATCAAAGCCCGCAACAACGGGGTATACAACCTTTAACGATACAGAGTTAATTAAGATGAAAGGGCAAGTAGCCAATCATGACGCCATTGTGTTGTTTGACTCAGCGTCAACGCACAATGTAATTAACTCCAAGCTTGAAAAGAGGCTGAAATTAAAAACTAGCTCATCTGATTATGCATATACAGTCAGAATGGCAGACAACTGAAGTATGGGACCAAAGGGTTACCCACTTGGAACTTCGAATTCAGGACTATACAGAGAAGCTTGATTTTGAAATGACAAAGCTTGCTTATGCAGATATAGCCCTAGGTAAGGCTTGACATTCTAGGAAGAATCCAGCCATAGATTGGGAAAAGCACATTTATCAATTCAAGATGAATGATGTGTTGTATGTCTTACGAGGTGAAAAAGATATACCTCAAGGACCGTTGGTTTCCGTAATGGAAGTTTAAAAATCTCAAGAAGAGTTTCTGTTTCTTTGTACAGCATCGATAGAGCTGATTGATGGTCCTTCGGCTAGCACTAATGTTACCCAAAATGGAGAGATGGCCAAGTTGGCTGATCATATGGTAGAGGAGTTCTCTGATTGTTTTAGGGATGAGTTACCTTATGGGTTACCTCCAGAGCGGAATGTTCAGCATAAGATTGAACTAATCCTAGGGGTAGAACCTGTAAATAGACCTCCCTATAGGTTAAGTTTTACCGAAGAAGCGGAGGTGCGAAGACAATTGGAAGAATAGCTCAAGCTGGGCTAGATTCAACCCAGTTTCTCACCTTTTGCTTCGCCAATGATATTGAAGAAAAAGAAAGATGATACTTTTCGCCTCTGTATAGATTACAAAGCACTGAATAATATCACTGTTAAGCACATGTATCTGATGGCTCGGATTAATGATTTGCTAGATGCATTGCATGGGGCCATAATTTTCAGCAAGATTGATCTTAAGTGTGGCTACCATCAGATCCGTATTAGAGCCGAGGATGTCCATAAAACCGCTTTTAGAAGCAGGTTTTGGACATTATGAGTTTTTGGTAATGCCGTTTGGACTTACCAATGCTCGTGCTACATTCGTCATGCTTATGAACGATTCACTACATCCATATATCGGGAAGTTTGTAGTATATTTTATTGACAATATTCTTGTGTTCAGTAGAAGTATTGCTAAGTATCACGAACACTTAAGAATAGTGCTCAATACTTTGAGGAAAGCCAGTCTTTATGTAAATAAGAAGAAAATTGTACTGTTTATGATAAGACTTGAATATTTAGGATTCATTATTACTCATGAGGGGTTAGAAATGGATCCAAAGAAAGTGGCTGCGATATTGACTTGGCCTATCCCTCAGAGTTTGACCGCTTTGCGATCATTCTTGGGATTTGTCCAATTTTATCGAAGGCATATCAAAGGATATTCCGAGATAGTGTTGCCATTGACTGATTTGACCTCAGATAAAGTACCTTTTATATGGGGGCAGAATCAACAGGAAAGTTTTAACACCATAAAACAAGCTGTGGTCTCAGGTCTAGTGTTAAAAGTAATTGATTCCCAGAAACCGTTTTTCCTTGAAACCGATGCAAGTGGCATTGCGGTAGGAGCAGTTCTCCTCCAAAAGAGAAGGCCAGTAGCCTTTGAAAGCAAGAAGCTTTCTTCCTCTCAACGAAATTGGCCAACTCATGAATTAGAGTTATAAGCTGTTATCCATGCTTTGAAAACATGGAGACATTATTTGTATAGGTCAGAGTTTTATGTTGATGTTGATCATGATACTCTGAAACATTTTTGTAAACAACCTGACTTGAGAGGCCACCAAGCTAGGTGGGCAGAACTCATGCAGGAGTTTAACTTGACGATTTGGTACCGAAGAGGGAAGGATAATAAAGTTGCTGATGCATTGTCACGCATTATGTATAATATGAGTTTCACGGTATTAGATTGTGCTCTAATTGCCGAGATTAGAGAAACTCAAAAGGTGGACGAGTTCGTCTAGAGCCTTTGACCTAAGGCTCATGTATTCAAACCTGGGGAAAAGGGTGACCTGGCAGCGACCTATAGCTCCTTTTGTAGGTAGCCAGGGTCCTGACTAGGCCTACTTGGTCTGTAAAATGAGCCGACCAGATCTAGGCCGATTTGGGTCTGCTGTCAAACTCGGCCCGACTATAGGTTTGCCAACACGCTTGTAATCGACCTTCTACTAGGCCCTACCAGATGTATTAAGTAGGCATGTCGCTATTGCACAAATCTGTTGTTTTTATTCAGCTTCCTTGCGTACTGTTTCAGCGGGTAATGCAGGATGGGACATGGGCCATACAGCAAGCCGTACAGCAGGCGCATGCTCCAGTTATGTCGCTTCACCTACTAGGTTTACTAAATGTGCATCATCCTCATATGGGGGCTCGAGGTGGGTTAGTGATCTATTTTAACACTCCTTCTCAATGGCTCACTGTGTGCCTATATGCATGCGTCATATGAGGTGCTCCACGTAAGAGATTTCATAAACACAACTGAGATGATGTGGTAAAGTCAGAAAATTCGTCAGGTCCAGAATCTCATTCGTGATGCGCTGCCAGATAAAATGGTAATGGGCCTCAATTTGTTTCCTTCATGCATGAAAGACAAGGTTCTCGTCAATAGCTATGTGATTCTGATTATCGCACACATTATCTATATTCTCCAAAATACACTTAAGCCACAACTCCTTGCAAGCTACAATGCAAGTTGCTTTGTACTTGCTTCCATTGAAGAATGTAACATGCAACGTAATCTGATCGTGTGATCACAGCAAGGCCTTGGCATTCTTTGTTTTGGTACTGGTTGTCCTTCTTTCAACCCGCCGTTGTGTTGTTTGACTACTAAGGGGCTTTGGAATCCTTTTGGACGTGCCTGGGCTTTACCCCATTCAACATCATTTCTTGATTCTGGACGAGAGTCAGCGCGTCTGCTCGTACTCGGGTGGGTCGAAGTTCCAGATGGTAAAACGTATGTTAGTGTCCAATCTTGGAATGGATTTCTTCATATTATTGCTTTGAGACACGCCTAACTACTATGCTAGAGTGATGACCTTGTTACTGTAAGTTAATGCACGTAAACCATTTTGGGAGAGTCGAGAAAACTCATCTTCCAGGTTAAGTATATACTGTGGCGGTAGAAAACAGGCTTTGAGATTGGTAACAAACGTTGATGAAATGAAATTCGTCTTAAAATTTGTTGGATTCATATGCTTACTAGCCCAATGTTGCCACCAGGTAACCACCTCACAGGTAAGATGAGGGGCTGCTAGGTGGACTTTGTCTTGCTCATCTTGAATCTACGCCAATGGAAAATGAGATAAGAATTGATGAATGAACTGAAGAATAGGTGAATGGTCATACTTACCATCGTATTTAACAAAATTTGGAGTGGACTGGGTGAGTGGTGTTACCTTTGTTGATGATGAAGCTGTGGCGGTGACTGCTATCGCGCTCAAAATTGCCTGCATAGTAGCTAACATCTGTTTGAGTCGGAGAAGCATTGCCTATGGTCTAGCTTTTGTTGCCTCTCTGCCCAGGCAAGCTCTGTGCGTCGTTGTGCCTCCTCATTCTTGAGTTCCTCACGCATCACTAAGAGCAATTTTTCAAAATCTGTGGTTTCTCTTTCTTCTAGCGTCTTTTTCCTCTAAATGTTATTTTGTCTGGTCCAGCTGTCTTCTACTTTCTTCTGGCCCAAAAGGGATCCTTCCTATGCTAGACCTAAACGTATCTCTAATCCTAAGATGGAAAAACTCTAATCCCGAGTGAGTACTAGTGAACAAGGACTGCTCTATCTAACTTTGACCTAAGCCTGAGAGACTGACTTACGTAGCTTGTGCTTGATTGTCCCTGGACAAGGGCTCACAAAGGGGTCACAACATACAACAAAATCTCCTATTAGGGAACTATTACGCACTTGTCGATGTAGCTAGTGTGTTACATTGCACCCAAGTGCAAGGGTGCATGTGACATTCCCTCCTTCTTAACTTGGCAGTAGATTCATTGCTAAAGTAGTCTACCAAAATTTTTGGAAACTCTTAGAAAAAGTCTTCGTTGAACCACACTTCTTCATGCAAAGGAGGAGTTCAAGGAGAATCCAGATGCATTCACAACTCAGCGAAGGGTGGCGAGGAGAGGCTTGGAGACCATAGGTCATTCGCACCTTGAGAGCGATGGAAGACTAGGCAACAAGGCATGGGTGGTAAGTATATATTTATATTCTACTGAGTATCTAATATGTTCAGTCGTACATATGTTTTTTCATTCATATCTAACTCCTTGAATTTTGATCCACAAGAATATGTGATTGGTTTGCCTCTAGGCGATGACGACGAGTACAAGAGGGCATTCAGGATTGCAGCCATTAAACCAAGGAGAAGAAGCAAGAAGGATACGATATCAATTGGCAAAAGGTAAACGAGCATTTGAGTATACCATAATCCTCATAGTTGTCATTTGAGTACCATCGTTGTCTTACAATCGACTCTCTTATCTTATTTGATTCTAGGCCAAACCCCCCACGTCCCCATCTTTTCCACCAATTTTTCTTCCTTTTATTAATCCTAATACTTCACTTCCACTTTTCATTTTCCCTAATTTCTCCCACTTAATTTTCCTCCTCCTAATTTAAGTAAAGATGCATTTTTTCTAACCTCCTCCCACGCTCCATTTATGTTAGTTTTTTACACCTTCCCCTCCCCTTTGTATGACACTTGTCTTCCCAACCTAAGCTAAGTTGGTTCTTACCATGTTTTCTTGTTGGATGGTGGTAGGTATGCAGACTCTGCTCTTCAATTATCCTATATGTTGGCTTGTCTTGCACAGCATAGGTATGCAGACACATAGAGTTGTCTTGTATTCCACACACATATCCTTTCCCCTGCAACTCTAGACGGTTGCACATAGTCGACTTTAGTCATCAAGGCTTTTTAGCCTTTTGACTCCTTTCATTAAACTGGTTTTACCTACATTTTACACAAATATTGTTACTAATCCTGTTCTTGTCTTTATAGAAGTGCTCTTGGGATACTGCAGTTCAATCCAAGTCACTCAATAGCCCTCTCCCAACACCCTCTCCCGCGTCTCACGCGGTACTCTCTTGTTTCCAGAAACCCGAGTTCTTTTCGTTCATTAGAACGCACGATCTCAAAGCCCTTTCAAAAAACACACCATTACTCATTAAAACACTTTTCCTTAATGATTGGATCAAGCTTCTTAAATTCTCGCAAAGAAAAAGTGATGGCGCCCTTGCTAGACTTGAAAAAGTTGCCTCAAATCTAGCCGCTATCAATCTCAATGACACCAATGCTTTGAACGAATACCATACCATCATCCTCGGCCTCGCCAACAACATCCTTGTTCTCAACTGTGCCTTTCCCCTCCCCATCCCAACTAGGTTAGCCCCTTCAAATACTAGTTTTCACAACTTTATTAACCTTGACCTTTTATTCCCTAAAGATGAGGCTTCTTTCAAAACCCTCTCTCAGTCCCTCTCACAACCACCAAAGCCCCTTGACAGTAGAGAGCTAAAAAAGTTTCCTTCCTATGTGCCCCTTCTTCCTCTTAAACACATAGAAATGAAGGTTCTAGTTGTAGATCATAAGATTTGGTGTCTTGATAACCTGAGCTCTCTTACACCCTTTTCCATTTATTCGCTTGCCTTCATTTGTAACCTCTCATCAAAAGAGGTGGATCAATACAAACAAGATGCCTACGAGGGGCGTTTGCATCTTAACTCAAATTACTTCTTCAACTCCCACTTCCTCCTAAGCTCTATTGACCATTCTAAATGTGGCCTCACCAAGGAGGTGTTCTTTTGCTCAAAGGGTGCCACTCGTAATGATACTAGCTCTTCAAACAAAGATGATAACTAATATCTGAAGAATTGTTGGAACGTCTTCAGGCCTTACATAAAGTGTATCTGTCTCATAAAGAAGATGAACATGTCCTGTAAATCCTCTATCCTCTTGTTTTATCATGTTGTCTGGTATATACTCAACCGTCTGGATATCTTTTTCCCTATTAGCTCCTTTCAAGCCAAACTCTTTGCCTTCTTAAACTGGATGTTGCAATTACCTAAAGAGGCAATCTTCTCCCTTGTCACATTTTATCACTTCAAGATCCTACTCCTTGAAACTGTAAAGTCCCTTTCCCCCTCCATCGACTTCTCCCTCCCGTCTTCTTTCCAGGTCCCTCCCTTGCCCTTAGCATTCTCTATAGCTAAGCTCAACCCTCCTTCACCCAAGAGAAGACATAGTTTCCCCCCAAAATATACCCCTAAATTCCATAAAGTTATCCCTTGTCCCCCACTTAGTAACCCTTCTCTCACCTCTCATGTTAAAGATTCTCGACCGGAATCTTCCGCCACCTCTTCTCCCAAACGAAAAACATAAGATAATGATGTTACCTCACACTATTCCATTGACTAGGATAAACACTGATCGCGTCTCCGACTTGTTGGCTTTTGCAGATCGCTCCCTCTAATGGTCCCGAGGTACGTTCGACCAAATTACTCAACAATGGTTTATTTCTTTTTTAGTCGATTCCAGAGAAGAAATTTGCAAAGTACTTTCATGTTCTTTATTCAAACAAGATTTTAACTAAAATTCCCCTAAATCTCTTTTCAAAGATACACTTGTTTTACACTTAAACATTGATTCTGACATTCTCCATACTTTCAACTCTTTGATTCTGACATACTCCACCCCTTAGATCTTTACTTTACAAACCTAAACTTACCTTCCTAGAAAAATCCTTTAGCTCCACCTGTCAATGTAATTCACTTAAGCGATTTAAACCTTTTATTAAACCTTTTGATGATCAGTTACATGTCTACACCTTGGACCCCAACTTCTTTCATCATCCCTTTCTCCATTCTCACATCCTTTTTTGCCTCAATCGCATTCCCATTACCCCCTTAAATCCTCATGCAGCACTTCAAGCACTCACGCTTGTCTTCCAAGAGGTTTGTCTCTATCTCAATTTGGATCACAACACTTACGAAACAAGTCTTTCCCACCTTTTTTGGAAAATATTCTTCTTTCATTTCCCCGACCTTAAAACCCAACAATCCATTTTAGAAAACAAGGCTCTTCTTGATGAAATAAATTGGCTTTCTAACCATGTGTTCCCAAACTTCCATTTTTCTTTGCATGTATTTAGTACAAAAACTCGCCCTTGTTAGAATAAACTCTCTCGAGTCTTTGCCCCAAACTGCTTTGCCTTCTGATACACTAATATCCATCTCAAACATGCTTGACTCCATTAAGATTCCTCGCAACTCCAACAACCTTCCTTATCTCATGTGCACTTATAAACCACAAAAACTCAACTTTCATTGGCTTACTAACATTAGGGGAGAATTGGGGTTTCAAAAGGGCCTCCAATTAGTGTTTCCTAATTTCAAGGGATTAGAGAGTGATTTGAGGTGTACCAATGAGAGTGCTAGAAGGTGTGAGGCAATCATTGTATGTTGAGGTGAAGGGTAGGTAGGCCTGCAGAGAGCCCCTATTGGTTGCTCCCCTTACACTAGGGACCACCAAACCATCCCCCCCGCCTCTTAACCCATGTTTGACCCTCCTACCAGGTGCACCTCCCCCACATGAGCCCAAAACTACCTTCAATGGCATGGTAGGGCCCTTCTGGCGAATTTTCTTCTCCCCTCCCTCTTTCTAGGACCTCTGCCCCCCACTGTTTTGGTCCAGCCTGCCAAATCACTCCATTTGAACCAAATCCCATGCATTTTCCCTCTTCCTCCTCTTTCTTTGCTCCCTCCTGCTCTGGCATGCTTGCTCCAGCTTCTCTCTCTCTCTCTCTCTCTCTCTACCTCTTATGTGCCGCTGTTGGAGTTGCTCTATCCCTCTCTTTCTCCCTCTCCTGTGCCTCTGTTGCTGTTGCTCTCTCCCTCTCCTTCTCCTTATTTTGTGCCTCTGTTGGAGCTGCTCTGTTGTCCCTCTCCTGTGCCTTTGTTACTGTTGCTTGTCCCTCTCCTTCTTCCTCTTTTGTGCCTCTATTGGAGCTACATTGCCCTCTACAAGCATGGTGAGGAGCAAGGCTACAAGACCAGGCAATATGGTGACCTCTTGTGTCTTCCACAACACCAAAAATGCATTGGATGAGTGGATCCCTTGCACCCACAACTTAAATGACTGGATAGTGATGAAAGGATCGACCAAAGGTCCACATTTACATGGGAAAAGATATGCGGCTTCCTTCATCATTCAATCAATCTAGGATACCATCAGACTGTGAGCCTTTCTATCTATGTACCTTTTTCACCTGTAAGTGTAATGAGTCCATTTGGAAATTTTGTGTTTGGTTTCTAAGAGCTCTTATTTATGGTGGCAGATGTTTTCCCTTCGGACTTCGAGGAGTGGAAACCAGTTGAATCATTCATAGGAAAGTTCACTGCGATTCATGAGGATTTAGATAAGCAAATGCATGCCGGGGAGAAGTTGGCCTTCTTGCGAATGAAAAATGTGTATTGGTATAATGCAACATACATCACTCCAATGACATCATCAAGCTATGGCCGTCTGCAAACCATTGCACCACCACAACTTCAAGACATGGATTGCAGCAATGTGGACTCGAGGACATTGCAATCGTACAAGAACAAGATTGCAAAGAATGTGGGCATGGCCATGAAGTTTACATTTGGATCCAAATGGGCAAGGTTATCTGGGTTTATGCCTCTACATATTTTTGCTTCTTTATTTCACAATATATATATGCATACAACAAAAACTATGTGGTCCTGCAAGCGTGTAGATAAAAATGCTCTTGAAGATTTACTTGGAATGAATTGGGGAACCAAGTCAGGCGACCAAAAGGGTAATGTGTTTTAATGTCACGCATGTAAAGACAATGTGGTTATTAGATACCATTTGTCACGCCAAATGTTGTATTTAGCTTTTTAGTACAGGCGCTGGAAGAAAACAAATGGATGGCTTCCCCCAGACTCTAATGATGAAGACAATATGGGAGTAAGTTTGTCTATTGATGTTGAAGAGGGAGATGTCAAGAATCTGAATGTCACATCGCAATGGACTCTAAGGGATGTGCGAGAACACCTGTTGGTCATGGAGGACGGCACGTCAAAGTCCTTCTACTTTACCTTAAATGGTGGTAAGATCAGCTGTCGTGTGGAGAAGTGCATGCATAGTGCCAATTTCATTCCTCCTGCAACTTTGAAGATTGCTAACAATGTGTTTAACTAGTGCAGCATTTAATTTTTTATCTGTCAAATCCTAGTTATTGCTTCAAAAGATGATGGACAATTAAATTAAAATGTTATTTCTTTTAATGTTTTCTCCTTTCAGTTCATGGTAAATGTTTTTCAAAAAATTTGGGGATTTTATGATTAATTTTAATTTTTAGAATTTTGATATATATTAAGGGATAAGTGCCCTTTTTACATCACATTCTCACTTTCACATTTAGAGAGCCATAGAAACTCCCGTCCTCAGAAGTTACTCCCTCCATCAACTACTATTTGTCATGGATTCAGCTAGAACTGCGTTCCATGACTTCATCTCACAAACTAAATTTGCAGATCATGAGGAAGAGCTATTTTTAGTGTTTAATAGGACTTTAGATGTCCTAGGCACATATATGCGAGCCAAGGATGAGTTCTCAGATCACATCCTTTACATGCAAGATAATTTCTCAAATTTTGCCTATACACTTGACCACTCTTCAAAGAGATGGGTTTCCATAGATTACATAAAGTATCTGTTCGTAGAGGAACCCAAGTTTGTAAAGCGCTTGGCCCGCTTTTGTGACAACCTTACAGACGAAGGGTTTAGGACAGTCGAAGTTCAAGACATCTTGGACGCGGGAATCACAGGAAATACAGGCCTCAAATTCCTTTCATGGGAGATGACATTCATCTTCCTTCTCCAAGAAGGAAATTTAGAGGAAGAAGCCTCATCGTTTAGCACCCCCTCTAGTAGAACTACTGATCTGGTCGTCCCTAGAATAGACTCAAACATCTACATGGAAGCGAGTCTTGACAGTCCAACAGAGGAGATGGAAGCAGCTCAAGCATTCAGCCTACTTCAAGAGCCCCCAGTAGAGTAAGAATCTGCATCGGAGACCGCTGACCCAGACTCAGAATTATGATCCTTTGTCCCCTCTCATCATCGATGGAGAAGAGTACATATTCCTCTATGACATAGAGATTCTTTTTGGACTACGAGATGATGAGGCACTCGGAGTCCTATCGGGATTCGATGTTGACACAAGTGTCGAAGATCCCGGGGTTTTAGGTACCGAAGACCAGACAATGAGAGACTTTCTCTTGACGACGTTGGTTTCAATTAGGGATGCAGACATGTCTGTATACGATGCACAACCCTCTCATGCAAAAGCTTCCACCTCCAACACAGGTCAGGAGAAAGCGTCCACCTCTCAAATGGAACATCACATAGCACCTGGTTCCATCAACATTGCAAATGAGGAAGGGATAGAAGCCGACGATGCTGTAGTGGTAAGTTCGAACAATATTTTTTATTTTGATGTTCTTTCAGTATAATTTGTTTTGTCAGTCTTCTAATGTTTGTTGAATTGTTGCAGGATGCGTTTGAGCTTGATGAATTCTCATATCGACGGGGTAATGTTCGTAGCGCATTTGGGCGAGATCATTCTTTGGCCCATCACCTTGGCAAAGTCGCAAAGCATATCGTAGTCTTTCACAGCAAATTTTCTCCTCGAGGTCCTTCGAAGCTGCTGAAGTGCAAGGCATTGTCGCGCGCTATCGGATACTCCAACATTACTTGGAATGCTGACAAAGTCATTTTGGTACACCGCCTGGCTGCTATCAATGCCTTTAGATCGAACATTCATGGCAACGGCTCTGTCTTTGGCAGTAGGAGAGGAGGATGTTAGTGCTGTTGCAGCTAGATTTATATCTAGGAATCCACTAGGGGATTCAAAGACCCCTATTCTCAATGTACTCGAACTAGCCAAGAAGAAAGATAGCCTGTGAGGCCTTTTGTATATATAAACATATATTTAAATGGATATTTCAATGGATACATGACTACATGTCTTTATTATTTATTTTAATTTATCATTGCTCGTCGTGAATTCCATTGTATATTGTTTAAGTCGATGATATATTTTCTCCATTATTTTAATTGTGTTAATTTAATACATTTCTAGCCAATTTAGTATCATTTTCACCAATTCTGAGTATCGAAAGTTCATTTCTGTCAAATCCTGAAGAAATTTTCACCGTTGCGCAGAAGGAAAAAGTGTCCGGTGCATCGTTAGGACCCCAAAAAGCCCAAGACCCGCTACTGTGCGAATTTGGGCATTCTGGCAATTCCTTCAGGATTTGACAGAATTCAAAACCTATATTAAAATGATCAGTTACTGTAGTCATAGAAATGAAAAATACACAACAATGCAATAGTTTAGAGAATGTTGATATATTTTATTAAAAAAGATCGGCCCTTGGGCCTTAGATACAAGATAGTGCCTTCAAGGGCAGGGGGTGGTCTAAGTCCTAAGAGTCGGCTGCAAGAGAATCTAGGGCTTCAAACTTGAGTCACTTCGTAGCCGCTTTGCCAGAGCCATGTCCTTGTCCATGACCGTGATGTGCTTTGCATGGATGGCACACAAGTTGGTGTCCTCGAATACAGCGGTGGTCACTTGCTTCGTAGCCTCCTGGAGCACCCCCATAGCTCCTGTGCTAAATCGTATGTCGTCCTTGTATCCCTGTGCTCTCCCGTACCACACGTTGGAAGAGAGCACGCGGGATTATGTTGTCAGTGGTCTTTTGCATTTGCCTGATCTCCCTTAGGGCCTGCGCTCCTAGCTTTGCTCTTTACAGCTTCCTGACTCTTGGTGGAGGGTTTATAGGTACCCGAACACGATCCCATGGCCTCCTGTCTGCCTTGAATTTCTTCCGCTACTCTTGTCTACATTAAGAATCCTTCTCTCTCGGACGTGTTGAGCTTTGTCCTTCTTTGGGATGGGGCTTCCTCGGCGTCTACTTTACCCTCTTCACGGGCACAGGGATCATCTCTACGATGGACTATATCACCGGGAGATGGTAGATGGTGGTCTTCCTGGCAGTCTATTGGCCCTCAAGAAGCCTCTCTATGTCCGGGAGGTTATCGAACACATTTTGTTCGATCAGGGGAGGGCTCTCATGGGGAGGGGAAGGTCGAGGAGAAGGCTAAGGGAAAGGCTGAGGTGAAGGTTGAGGGGAAGGCTGAGGTTGAGGCTGAGGGGAAGGCTGGGGGGAAGGCTGATGCTCTTGGGACTGGGGAGTGGGCTCACGGGACTTGGGAGGAGGAGAAGGCTCACAAGACTTGGGGGGAGGCTCACGAGAGTTGGGGGAGGGCTCACGAGAGTCCTGGGAGACCTCACGAGAGTTGGGGGAGGGCTCATGAGAGTCAGGGGAGGCACCACCGGACCCAGATAGGTTCGTGTGCGCAGATGCCATGGAGGTGGTGGAGCTAGAGGAGGAAGGGTGGAGGCGGCGTCCAGTGGATCTAGCAGTGTTCTTTACTCTTGCCATTGAATAATGAGAGTTAGGGTTTTTTTTAATGTTTTATATGGGCCCATCATGTTTTGACATCCCTTTTAATTACATTTAGGGTTTCATCGTGCCCCCTGGCCCCTGCCCTAACCCCTCCACCCCCCCACCCTCGTCGCCCTCCCTCCCCATTGCCCTCCCCCTACTTACCCCACCCACACCCGTCGCCCTCCCCCATACCTCCCATCCTCCCCTCACCCCACCCTTGCTACCACTCCACTCCTCCCCTTGCCCTACTCCATGCCCCCCCCTTCTCTCCCCCTTCCTTCACCATGTCCCCACTTTCCCCAACGTCATGTGAGTACAAAAAGTGTGGTCAAAATAAGCAAGATATTAAAGAGAGTACACAAATTGTGGTCAAAATAAGCAATATATTTATTTCATATTTGTATACAATTACACCATAGCTTCTGTTGGTGGTTGGACCCATCTGCTCCCTTCTCTCACTCTAGCTTGCAACCAACGTGTGACTCCTCGACTCCCTATTGATGCTTTCCAAGCACTATGCCTTCTATTCTTTGATACAATTTGAACTGCTTTTGCAAGTTCTGATGCCTTTGCCAGACTTCAAAGTCCTTCCTAGTAAACCTCTAAAAAACCAGTCGAATATCTCATGCAATGCATTGCTACGAATGACACCACCACCATGCCTTGAGTTCTTGAAGTAGGCTGCCTTGGTTCTATAGTGCGACTTCTCCATGCCTTGTGTATTCCAAATGGACAAAGGACCCCAATTTTGTACAAACCATGGTCCGTGTGCATGGAGAATATGCTGCAAACAAATGAGAATCATTTCAACAACAAAAACTGTTTATAAAGCAAGTGCTAAATATTATGATGGTGCCAAGATTACCATGTAATACGTAATGTGCGATTCCCCCCATGCTTTCACCATTAATTGCATAAACTCTTTCACAGCCATCCTGAACCTTTCATAATACATCTCATCGATTTGAACCTAACGAAGCAATTTTATCAATGCATCTACCTCTGTCCATACTTTAGCTCTCGAAGTTGCTACTTGAGGATGAGAAGCCTTATTGGTCGTGCATTCACACAATGCTTTCCAGTATTCCCAACCCAAACTACTTTGAGACAATGTATGTTTATCTTTGTCGAAATTGTGGTTCAATAGGAATCTCCTTGCATTCCCTCCACCCATGGACACTTTTGCAAGAAGATTCTATGTTACCCCAGACATTTTCTTACCCTCCTGAAGTTTGACATGTCCTCCATGGAATCCCATCTCTGACAGCAACTTCTCAGCTTCTGCAATGCACCGTGTGGATACTTCTTGCAGAATTGAATTCCAAGCATAAACAAGATGCAAATACAACAACTTATCAAGTATGCACAGTTCTGCGTGTAAAGTACATATGTGTACTCTCTCAGGTGGGATGGGTAAGATGGGATCCCACTTTGGATCCTTCTTGTCACAATTGGTAGCTTATGTTTGGCTGCAAAATAGAATGCCATTCTCCCATTGTAAGCTAGCCTTTTGCTTACGTTGCGAACACATGCAATAAAAGCATGTGTTCATTGCATTTGCCCCTGTATCACAACCATGCAAGCACTTGAGGGTTTTCAAATCACTAGCAAGATGCCATTCAACTTGAAAGGTTCCATGGCCATCGATTGTCAATGTTTGCCCTTCCTCTTGTCTTCGGATCGTCGATGGGTTTCCTGTTCTATCTAGAACCCACTTCAATGTCTCATGGCACTCTTTCGGAGTCTCAAATGTTGCAAGCCACCATATATCTTTCTCGAATTGCACTGAGATTCTTATGTGGAATATGGAGGATGTTGACATGTGGAAAAGAGGAGGGTCCTCTTGGGCTCCATGTGAGAGGACTATTGACTTTTCTACTCAAAAGAATAAAGAAGCATCTTATGATGGGACACTTGTCAAAATCCTCCTAAAAGGACAATTGATGGTGACCCATGCCCTTATGTCACAAAGGGGTGAAAGAATCTACTGCCAGCAAATGTAATAGGGTGAAGGAAGGTGAGAATTGCAATATAAAAGAAGCCCCTCTCCTCTCTCTCAAGCATCTCATTTTCTCCTTGTAGCCTTGTCGTTGCCTTTTATCTAGCTCCTTCCATGCCTCTCCTTTCCCTTGAGCCTTAGCCCCTCTCTTCTTTGTAGTTCTCTCCCATTGGGAAGCTTTCCTAGCTTCCAGAACCAATATCTTCCCTTCTTTTCCCATTTTCTCATATTTTTTCCCTCTTTGCTCGGGAGCTCCGTTTGTGCTCATATATGGCTTGTTTTGGGATCTGTTCTGAGGGATTCTCTACCCTTTAGGGCGACCTCATTCCAATATGTACTGTGGAAGCAACCCCTTCAGTAAGAGAAATTGTTGCCTTTTCCTATTGCTCAAGTCGCTCATGGACTGTTTTGGTACCTGGTCGTAAAATGGCCATAACTTTTTGCTCCCTACTCCATTTTGGTCAAAACCTATATCAAAATCTTCATCTCTTTGAGCTCTATCCATTTAAGTCTTTACTTCCATGTTCTGATTTGCTGAGAAAATGTTACAGTGTGCAGACTAGAGTAGACTTGGATTTGGGACAGTTTTGGAGTCTGTTACTAAAATGGTCCTAACTTCTCATCTCTTGTTCCATTTTTGATGAACTATATGTCAACATTCTTGTCTTTTCAAACCCTACAAGCATGTGTTTTTTGTTTTGGTTTTGAGGGTCAAAGGAAGAGCTATTTCCATGCTTTCATAGCTATATTTTAATTTCCAATAATTGTGGGTTCTCTTGTGTTGAGCTTTTTTAAGATGATGTGACCCAACAACCCCATATGTCAGAATGTGCCCTACCAATTCAGCCCCTGCACTTCCATCCATGTAGTCAGTATGAAAATTTTCTAGCAATAGAGGCTTGCTCTTATGTTTGGTGCCGAACGCTTGGCAGAAATCAATGCTTCCCCTCAACCTTTCCTCTTTCCCATGTTGAACTATGATCTCACCATTGATGTTTATATCTTTATCTTGCTTTGATTCATCTACTTTCCTTTCCCTCTTGTTCTTTTGACTCTAAAAAGTGACTAGAATTAAGCCTCCAAATTCTGTGTCACAATGCCATAGAATTTAACCATTGCTTGTTGCAGTTTCTCAACATCTAAGTAGACATTGTTGAAAGCATTCATCTCAAAGGTTTGCAAGCCAGATTTCTTTTTACTCTTCCAAGTCATTATGCCCCTTATGCAATGGTACCCTCCAAGCATTTCTCTTGCACATTGGTTTGTTTCTTGCCGTGCATGTCTCATAAACAAAGGTGTGGGTAGGGGCACTGTAGACTTCTTATAATTTCCCAAAATAGCAGACTTGAAAATTTTGAAAACAGATGTGTAAGCTTCATGACTTACACCAGCGGTATCACAAGCTACAAGCATCTCCTTTGCATCCACAATATCCTTGAAGTCCTTCATCACCTCTTCAGCAACTTGCACACGTAGGCGCTTGTGTCTTGGGTCCCTTAGTATCCCAAGAGGCAGTCAATAGAGCGAGCGAGGAAAAGCGAGCGGGCCCAAAGAAGCGAGCGAGCTTTTCCACAATTTCCTTATCGAGGTATTCAACATAGCTTTGTGGAAACCACTATTTGGGAAAATTGTCGAAAATAAAACTTATGTCACTATGTGTAACTATACCAATATTGCGAATTATAGTCTACCTTAACTTCCAATTGGAGCCATACTCACATTATGCAACAATAGTATGTGGTTTGAAAGAAACCGAATTTCCACTCCAAAGCGGATTCCATTACTAATACAACAATTCTTTTGCATTTGAAATGGGTCTTATTATCAAACTCCTTCAATAATCAAAACAAATGTGTTGCTTGATATGTTGAACTTAGTAACATAAACATCACTTCACCCATATGTGGGGAAAAAAAACTTTCTGTAGACTTCATAGCATGGGATTGCATCAACACTTATGACATTCAAAATGGTTCTTCTTATTAAAAGTGTTATCAACCATGAAAGAAAATGTTTAAAAATAGTTCACCCATATGTTGAAAAACCCAAGTGTCATTTATGACATTCAAAATTGTTCTTGCAACCATCCTGTAGTTCCTAGAGATCTTGCCCATACTTCCAACCCCTTCCCTTCAACCACTAAGAGGTATCTAATAGTTTTATAGAACACTTGAGATATCATCACCTCCTAATACAAAACCATTATTACTATTTGTAGAACACTTGAGATATCATCACCTCTTAATACAAGACCATTCTTACTATTTGTAGAACACTTGAGATATCATCACTCCTTCCCTTCAGCCACTAAGAGGTACCTAATACTTTTGTAGAACACTTGAACCATTCTTACTATTTGTAGAACACTTGAGATATCATCACCTTTTAATACAAAACCATTCTTACGGTTTGTATAACACTTGAGATATCATCACCTCTTAATATAAGACCATTCTTAGTATTTGTAGATCACTTTAGATATCATCGTCTCTTAATACAAGACCATTCTTACTATTTGAGAGATTAATGGATTAAAGGTTTGAAGCTCATAGGAGACGAAGGAAGAGAAAGTCAGTTTCGACATGAGGACAATAAAACTAATTGGAATATTTTGACTTATGTATTATACCTTTTTGAAGACTATGAATTTAAGTCAGTTTCAACATTAGGATGATAAAACTAATTAGAATATTTTGACTTATGTATTATATATTTTTGAAGACTATGAATTTTAATGAGGAGAGGCATGCACACTACTTAGTAAATACACTAGTACTACTACTAGTCTATGACTATTAAGCCTAGTAGCACCAGTGAGATTTTGAGCCTTGTATCAGCCTTTTGATAATTTTCTTTCATCTTTAGTGCAATAGAAATTATTCCTTCTATCAGAAGAATCTTGCCAAATTTATTCAAAGTGATGATTTTGTAGTCTACAGCCACTATCCTCTGACTCTCAAAAATATATTAATGTGAGCACCCATTTATCTTGTTTGATCAACCCTAGACTATGTTGCGATAGGACATTACTAGAACAAAAAAAAAAAGAATTGATATGGCGATGTTCGGTGTGAAATAACCAAATTAAGGATTTAATAAGAAAGAAAACAATCAGAATCAATAGGCTATTCAATGGCTCAAATCTACACAGAAATTATAATGTGCCTCCCAACTCTTATGCATTCCAGCTCCTCATGTTTGACAAGAATGCAAACAATAATGAAATCACATTATCTTTAGTTTCAAAGTAAGCAAAGCACCAAAAATAAATGCAAACATACTGGATGACGAATAAATAGGTATAGATATAGATAGACCTATATATATGCATTCATAGATATAATGATGATTAAAGTTGGACGGTATAATAATATTATGTGTACTATCATTGGGATTAGGACTACTATTGGTAATATTGTATGTAGTAGTAGGAGAACTACCATTAAGGAACACTCAAATAAAATTACTAATGGTGGTGATAAAACTACCACTAGTAGTTTGGTAATTACCCCTAACATCTACAACAAATATTTGATGGGTAGCTAGTATTAGGTCAAAAGGCCCCAATTGTGCTATAATAATGGACCAAAAAAGGGAGTGCTATAGCATCACCTAAGGGTCACTTTTTATCCATGAAAGAAACAAGTCGGTGCAACCTAGGTCATACAGATCTAGGTCATGTGGAGTGGTTCGCGTCTCTTTCCTTGACAAAAAAGTTACACTACCTTTGATAGTAACTACAAAGATTGCTGCCATAGTGCCGTAGAGTAGCCCCTAGGTTGCACCATCATCCCTTTTTGCTTTTGAGCCATTAAGTTTGATCCACTGATTTTATGTAGAATTATTCTACTATATGTTCACATGTCCTTAATAGGATCTTGATATAATCCCTTCCATTGTAAGTACTTTTACTTCAAGTTTCACATATCCTTAACAAACCACTAGGCTTCAACACAAATTCATTCTTATGTTTCAAGCCTTAAACTCAAACACTCTTGTAAAAGGGATAATGTATTAAAGCTACATTCAATCCATCAAATCTTTTGAATAACACTTCTATTGAAAATTCATGTATCATCAATAGGATTTCATCCATTATATGTTCATTTGTCTTTAATAGTATGTCTAAAAATTCATGTATATTCAATATTATTTCTCTCATGTGTTCCAATATCTTCAAAAGGATACCTTTATTTAATAATGTCCAAAGTTGAGCATTGATTTGTATTTATCAAACACAATTTCACTCCACCTATTCTTTAGAATGAAATTTTTTCGCCAAAAGTGGGCCAAATGTAAGGTCTTTCCACATATTCTTAAGAATGAAAATTTTGGCCTTACGTTGGTAAGTCTATGGAATGAGGGTAAGGCCAAAGTCTCTGGTACGGTGCATTAGGTCTTGATTAATTATTCTTTAGGCTTGAATATTTAATGCATTAACTTCACAACTATTATTTATGCTTGAACTTGTAATGTATTAATTTCATGACTTAGGATTTTATGAAGTTATATCTAACATGTCCCAAATTTAATGGAAATTAATATCCTACATAACACAACAAAGTATCATCATATCCCTTCCCAAAATCACTGCTACCTAGCAACTCTCCTGGCATTTTCACTGCCTTGCATTTGAGTTAGCTATGATGAAGAATGTTGCCTGCCTTTGGAACCTCTTAGAGTTACCATTAGCATGATCTAATTTCATGTACCCCAAAACTTGAGACTTGGAGATTCCCACATCACACCAGTGGTAGCTATCTTTTCCACTCTCAATGCTAGTAAGAGCTAGGCCCCATAGACCGGTAAAAGAAGTCTTTTTGGAGGTTCAATTTTTTCCCTCCGTCTTCTGCAGGCCCCCTGATGAAATAGGATATATTCATCACCCTACATTTAATGCAATAATTGACACAACTTTTTTGGACCTGACTATGTAGTTTACATCCCAAAATTGGTGCTAAAATTGCAGATTGGGAGATTCCCATATCACACCAACGGTAGCTGTCTTGTCCACTCTCAACACTAGTAAGAGCCGCGGTCCCCATAGATTGGTAAAAGAAGTCTTTTTGGAGATTCAATTTTTTGCCTCCGTCTTCTCCGGCCCCATGACGGAATAGCATATATTCACCACCCTACATTTAATGCAAGAATTGACAACTTTATTTTGGACATGACTATGCAGCTTACATCCCAAAATTGGTGCTAAAATTTCATACCGGGCATCTCCATTTGCCGGGAGGTGTCCCCAGCGACCCCTTGGACTTGCTCTATTTGTCTAGTTGTGTCTCTCCACAAAAATCGGAGTAGGGCCTATTTTCCCCATCTAGTAAAACTATATGCATCAATATGTATGTATGTATGTATGCATGCATGCATGCATCCATGTATGTATGTACACACACATATGTATGTATGTATGTATGTATGTGTACTAAAACTACTAAAACTATATGCATCAAATAATGTTGTTGATCAATTTTTGGCATACCCCACCAAAATCAAGACCCCCATTGCAAAGAAAGGTAAGGAACACAAGTGCTTGTTCTTATGCTCATGAGACAACAAAATGCATGACATAGGCAACCAATGGGGTCTTACTTTTGATGTTTGTATGTATGTATGTATGTATGTATGTATAAATGTATGTATGTATGTATGTATGTGTGTGTGTGTGTATATGTATGTATGTATGTATGTATGTATGTATGTATGTATGTATGTATATATATATATATATATATATGTATATGTATATGTTGATGCATATATGTATATATTGATGTATATATTGATGCATACAATTTTGATATATGGAGAAAATGGACATGAAAACCATCTAAATTGGTTCTTGTCATTCGATTTGATATATGACATGATCCTATTTGGATTTGTAAGTCCAAAGATATGGGGTCCTACTTTTAGGGCGTGAATGCCTAAAATAGGTAGCGCGTTAACGCGCTACCTATTTCATGCATTTATGCCTCAAAAGTAGGACCCCATTGGCAACATAATGGGGTCCTAGTTTTAAGGCCTAAATGCATGAAATAGACAGTGCGTTAATATGCTACCTATTTTAGCCATTCAGGCCCTAAAAGTAGTACCCCGTATCTTTGGACTTGCATATCCAAATGGGTCCATGTCATAAATCAAATCGAACGGCAAGATCCACTTTAGATGGTTTTCATGTCCATTTTCTCCATCAACTAAAACTATATACATCAAATAATGTTGTTGATCAATTTTTGGCATACCCCCCCAAAATCAAGAACCCCATTGCAAAGAAAGGTAGAGAACACAAGTGCTTGTTCTTATGCTCATGAGACAACAAAATGCATGACATGGGAAACCAATGGGGTCTTACTTTTGATGTTTGTATGTATGTATGTATATATATGCATGTACATACATACATACATACATATACATATATATATATATATATATGTATTTATGTATATGTTGATGCATATATGTATATATTGATGTATATATTCATGCATACAATTTTGATATATGGAGAAAATG
>NC_141619.1:50071601-50174101 GCF_047967505.1 Dipteris shenzhenensis | reverse complement strand
TTTGATTTGATATATGACATGACCCCATTTTGATTTGTAAGTCCAAAGATACGGGGTCCTACTTTTAAGGCCTGAATGCCTGAAATAGGCAGCGCGTTAACGCGCTGCCTATTTCATGCATTTAGGCCTCAAAAGTAGGACCCCATTGGCAACAAACGCGCTGCCTATTTCATGCATTTAGGCCTCAAAAGTAGGACCTCATTGTATTGCCAATGGGGTCCTACTTTTGAGGCCTAAATGCATGAAATAGGCAGCGCGTTAACGCGTTGCCTATTTTAGGCATTCAGACCCTAAAAGTAGCACCCCATATCTTTGGACTTGCATATTTGAATGGGTTCATGTCATATATCAAATTGAATGGCAAGATCCAATTTAGATGGTTTTCATGTCCATTTTCTCCATCAACTAAAACTATATTCATCAAATAATGTTGTTTATCAATTTTTGGCATACCCCCCCCAAAATCAAGACCCCCATTTTGCTGTATGTATGTAAGTATGTATATACATACATATATATCTATATGTGTATATGTGTGTGTGTGTGTGTGTGTGTGTGTGTGTGTGTGTGTACACACACATGTATGTATGTATGTATGTATGTATCTATATATATATATATATATACATACATACATATGTATATATTGATGCATATCTTGATGTATATATTTATGCATACAGTTTTGATTGATGGAGAAATCAGGCATGAAAACCATCTAAATTGACTCTTGCCGTTCGATTTGATATAGGACATGATCCCATTGGGATTTGTAAGTCCAAAGATACGGGGTCTTACTTTTAGGACCTAAATTCTTGAAATAGGTAGCTTGTCAATGTGCTGCCTATTTCATGCATTTAGGCCTCAAAAGTAGGACCTCATTTGGTCCTACATGGGGTCCTACTTTTGAGGCCTAAATGTATGAAATAGGCAGTGCATTGGCACGCTGCCTATTTTAGGCATTCAAGCCCTAAAAGTAAGACCCCATATCTTTGGAATTACAAATCCAAATGGGGTCATGTCATACATCAAATCAAATGGCAAGAGCCAATTTAGATGTTTTCATGCCCATTTTATCAATTTAATAAAACTATATGCATCAAATAATGTTGTTTATCAATTTTTGGCATACACCCCCAAAATCAAAACCCCCATTGGAAAGAAAGGTAAGGAACACAAGTGCTTGTTCTTATGTTCAGGAAACATTAAAAAAGAGGCCTAGTAGCCCAAAAATGGCAGCGCATCAATGCACTATCATTTTTGGGTTGCCAGGTCTCTTTTTTGTTGTCTCACGAGCATACATATGGAGGTTATTATACAATATAACTAAGAAGTAGTATTGAAGTAGTTCTACAATTTGGATGCATTAAGAGCATTCATATAACAAGGAAGAATATAATAATTGAATACATTTTTTTTTCAATACATATTGCTAGTGAGACTACCAAAAAGAGGCTCTACCCCTCATGATGTCTCTGGATACAGAATATGAGATTGCTTGAGGCTTGGATTGCAGCTGGAAACATTGCATGGGCAAAGCCACTATATGCCTCAAGTGTTGGAAATCGATATATGGCTCAAGTGCTAGAATGTGCAAATCATGGCCAAAATCAAGACCCCTTAGAGATTCCATGAGGGCTATCCTTTTACTACTACACACGTCACCTTTAGTCGAGGGCAGAACCATTCGTCGTCATAGGTAGCAGGTTCATGGGACCCCATCCCATGATCCAAGGCATTATTCAAAGACAAAGTATTTATGACCATTCCCAAATTGAGTTTGCCAATTCCTAATCTGATTGATTTCATTTACTGGACTTGCAATGCTTGCAAAGCCCTTGCTTAAGCTTGAATGAGCCTCTTGATTTTGGGGGTATAATGGTCAAAAATGGCTTAACACGCCCAAAATCAAGAGTCTCATTCAAGCTTAAGCAAGGGCTTTGCAGGTCTTGTTTTTGGGTGGCAAAAGCACGAAAAATGACAGTGCATTAAGGTGTTGCCATTCTTATGCTTCCCCCCTCCAAAAACAAGACCCCCAAGCTATTCATTAGAGACACCAAAATGAGGAGAAGGATGACGTGAGGAGTAGAGGAGCTGGCCAATGAGGGGAGGGACAGCCTTGGAATTGCCAGCAACAAGCATGATGCAAGGAGGTGAGAAGGCAAAGAAGCAAGGAGGTGAGGAGGTGAGGAAGCAAGGAGGCGAGGAGGCAAGAGGCAGTCTTGAAGGGCAACAAGAGGGTGGAGGTGGCTGAAAGAGTAAGCAAGAAAGGGAGGGATGGAGATTGCTTGTAGGAAATGCTTGGATTAATGCTACAAATACCATTTTTTTGTGTGTATTTTGCAGCATGAAATGTTTATGGCATTTTTCTTTTAAAAAATACAAAATTGTTGTGATTAATTGCACTACAAACAACTCAAGCCGTAAAGCACCATGGATTAGTACACCAATATACATCACGAATGGATGCATACACTCATATACATCACCGATGGATGCATACACTTATACTCACATCAATTTCCAATATTGTATTAGATGGACCCTTAGCATATATGTGTGCATAGAAGACCATTTCCTACATTGATCCCTGATTTCATAGTTAAATTATTCCCTTTCTCACATTCTAACATGTGAAGATTTAATGTACATGCATTATGGGCACATTATATTGCAGTTTATGACTAACTTTTTTTATGAATGCATGATACTTGTATATGGTCAAGGAAGGTATATTATCATTTTTGAATGATAACATTACTCTATGCTTCATTTTATCCTATATTAGAAACTATGATCACTAGATATTACATAAATGTATTGCTCCATTATATCCTATACTAAAAACTATTTTGACCCAAATACATAATGCCAATTGAGGTTAGTACTGATGACAAGTGATGAAAACAATCTAATGGTATGAATGAGATTTTGTAAATTTTGGATATATAATATGGGTACTATGTTGATTGAGCTATTTTTCTAAGGGAATATTTTCAACTTAATTACTAAATACATACTTACAATGGTGACCTGATTCCCATCTATATGTATAATCAAGTTTTACTTTGTGTTTAAAAAAAAGCTTTTGCATAAGGTTAAAATTTGAATAGTATTTATATTTGTTTAAGACTACCCATTGAGCTGGCTCCTATCCTTATATTGAACATGATAATGTTCATAAAGATTTTATGAATACAAATAGATAGCATTGGCTCTCTTTTTAGTGGTTGGGAATGAACCCTAAAAGTACCCTAAAATGACTATGTATTCCCTTATTTGTAGCATGGAAGTGATCATGGTAGAGTGGCATAATCCCTATTTTGCATTTTTCATAGGTTCTTTTGCTACTCATGGTTGGCGGATACACCACGGCATAGATCCGAATAGATATTTGGTTTTTTGCTTCAACTTGCTTGACTAGACTTTCCTTGATGATTGTTTGATTGTGCATGATGAGTAGTCACTGGCTTAACTGATGCATTAATTGAAATGTTTTCCTTAAAGTTTTTCATACTACAAGATACGAGTTTGCTTATACGGGTGGAAATAAAAGCTTGTTAATGCCTGGTGCATATTTTTCGTTAGATGCAGTAGGATACTAGTTACCGAGTGTCTTTGCCAATTATTTCACTTGAATCATGCTCCTCTTATGCTTGAGTTTGTGGTCACGTATTGACTTTAACATAATAGTCTATAGGATACTGGATGAGCACTCAACATAGTGGTTAGATGCATTCATTTCTAGTTCCGACATTCAAACATTGGTCATAATAGAAATATGGAGGGCTAAAATCCTTTTTTGGCTCCCTAAGTTTTTTAAAGCATGGTATTGTCCAGATTACATAGGTATTTTCACTAAGCAAAATTAATCCTTATGATGAAAATGTGTTTTTTTTCTTTTGACATAGTTAGTTCTGTTTCCATGTTTTTGGATCGAATGTATGGATGATCTTCTGCAAGCATAAAAGACATGATATGTATATGTAGCACATGATCATGTTTACATATTTTCAGTCATATATTCTACATTGTGATCTATCATTATCTTACTGTGTGGATGTTCAATCTGAGTAGTGTTTGCTTTTTTTATCGCAAATTTTATGTATTGTTGTGTCTCTACCTCTCCACAATGACTCAAATTGATAGTATGGGGATGAAAGAGAAGTTAATTGTGAGTTTCAGGCATGCCTTCATTGTTGGAATATGTTTAATTTGCTTATGATCACATCAAATGTTCCAATGATATTGAGAGGAATAAGATGCTGGATGAGGTTCTCGCTCGCTTGAAACCTATTTAATCTTGCTCGCTTATTTGGGGCTGCTCGCTTTTCTTCGCTCGCTTTTTGGTAATCCTCGTATCCCAATGACATCACTTGACTTCAATAAACTAGCCAGAGCATATGAACAGTCAATATCATCCTCGTCCGTTCTTTCCATCACATCTTCCATGAAGTTCCTAAATAAGAACACAATAAAAACTTAGTCACAAACAGTGTAGCACAAAAGAGTGTAATCTCATTGGAACATTTGATAACCAACCTTGTAGCCCGGGACTCTCCTCTTTCTAGCACCACCAGTGGGTGCCAATGCATCCATGTTATGTAAGTACCTTCTTTTCCTCTCCTTCAATCCCAAAGGTGTTTCTTTCATCTTTTGCAGTTGTTCTTCTACCTTCTCTCGTTCCTTCTCTATGGCTCATCAAACTTGATTGTATGTAGATCTTTCCAAGCCTTTTTTGGACTTAGCTAGCTTATAGAGTGACATTTCTAATTCATGTCGCTTCAAGTCCAATGCATTTTGCTCCAAGTCCAATGCTTTGGCTTTATCATGAAGATCCTGGTTCTTCCTTTGAAGATCCAGCATAGAGTTATGCATTGCAACAATGGCGCTATTTCCTAAATGTGCTAGCATCTCTTCTTGGGCTCTGCGCATCTCGCTTGCTTGCATAGCCATTGACTGAGCATTGTTTAACCGATTGCAACAACCAAGCAACCCTGTATGTCCATTTCCAACAAACCAAACTAGCTCATGCATTGTATGGAAAGGGGGCTCTTTTGGTTGATAAGATCTAAAGGATACAAGGATACTTCTACCTAAAGGTCGAGATGCTTCTTTCCTTGAGAATGAAGACTGTGGATTTTGGAAGCTCCCCTCAATCCTAGACTACATGTGCTTGCATATTCAGCCTCCAACTCTAAGTGAACGTGGTACTTGTTGGAGACATCCTCGAATGGTGCCATGACTAAAGGAGCGTAGAGAAGGAGAAGGTGTGGAGATGCAGGCTTGAAGGAGCAGCATGCAGGAAGAGGGAGGACGAGGAGGAGGAAGGATGGGGGAGGGAGGACTAGTAATTGAAGAGGAGGAAAGGGGCGTAGACGAGCAGATGTGGAGGGTGAGGAGGAGTAGGCGTGGAGGAGGAAGGAGGGAGGAGGGAGGAGCAAGAGGGGGGGGGAGGAGGAGCAGCGGTGGAGGAGAAGGGAGGGGGAGGGGAGGAGGAGCAGGCATGGAGGAGGGAGGGAGGGGGAGGGCAGGAGGAGCAGGCATGGAGGAGGGAGAGAGGGAGGGGGAGGAGGAGGAAGGGGGAGGAGGGAGTGAGGAGGGAGAGGGGGAGGGGAGGGGAGGGGAGGGGGAGGAGGAGGGAGGGGGAGGAGGGAGTGAGGAGGGGGAGGGAGGAGGGGGAGGGAGGGAGGGAGGAGAGAGGAGGGAGAGAATTCAGAATTCGAATTTAGAAATTTGAAATTTTTGGTTCCCACCTAGGAGTAAGAGTTGTGTAAGAGGTGTAAGAGGTGGGGTCACTTTTGGGCTTAACCCACCTAGGTGAGGGGGGGTTAGGAATTTTTGGGACCTACCTTGGCCCTTTCATTAGGACTAATCCATTTCTTAATCCATTCCTTATGAGGCCCTTTTGAGACCCCAATTCTCCCCTAATGTGCTCGAGACTGCATCTTCTCTCCTCCCACCGACCTTATTTCTTCAGTTTTTAAGGAGCTTAAAAATGTCATCTCCATCCATGGAGATAGACTCCATGCTACCTTATAAAAGATTCCTCAATATAAACACCAATTTACTATGGGGCATAGATTCAAACTTACAATTTCTTATTAATCTATCCCAAGATATCCACTCTCTCTACTCTGTTGACATTGCAAACTATTATGAGCTATTCCTCACCATGGCACCTCTAGTCTTATGGTTTCCCTATCCTATTTTTGTAAACTTGCTACCAAATTAGGTTTTAAAGATTCTTCCAAAAAGACGATTGTTTTTTCCTTACAAAATCAACCAGGGTCCAAAACCCTTTACAACTTTGATACATTTCTCAATTACAACCACTTCCTACTTGACTTTTGTATTCAAGTTGGCCCATGCTACTAAATCTAATCAAAAGGAATACCCATGGGTTTTGCATGATCCCCTCTCTAGTGCCACCTTTATCTTACCCCTTTCAAATTCAAATTCATAAAAAAACTTGCATGACTTGGTCATTCCCATCTCCTCTCTCACTTTCTTCATTACCTTTAGATTTGTTGATGACATCCTCTTCATAAATAATCCTTCCATTACCAAGTTTCTTGACCCTTCCAAACCATTCCATGAAGATGACCTCTTTACCATTTATCCACTACACATTATTTCCCTTAAATGTAGTCTTTCCTCCTCCTTTTTTGATGTTGATAAAAAATTCATTGACCTCTCTGCCACTTTTCTTAACACACACATCGCCCTTTCTCCTCCTTTCCTAGGAGAATTCTTTACCACTTTCATTTGGAAGAAAAAACTTATCAAATTTCCCACTGTCTCCCTCATCCATTGTCATAGTAACCGACCTCTCTCCTCCTTCTACAAAGTTTGCTTAACCTTTGTCCTTCCCATTCTCTATTCTTGTTCGAACAGCTTCGAAGCTTTCCTTCACCTATACATTCTCATAGACATTTGCAAGCACAGTGGCTTCCAACCTGATAGAATCACAAAAGTTATCCATGATTACATCTCTTCCAATACCTTTCCTCAACTTAGGCTTGATTTGTTTACACTTCTATCTCTTTTAGGTAGATAGTAGGTCATCACACTAGGTGATGACTTAGTGTCTCACCTAGTGTGATGTACACTACTTGGGCAAAGGTGCGTACACACACACACACACACACTTCCTATTGATTCTCCCTTTACATTTACTTTATCCCCCCCCCTTTTTCTTTAATGTTTCCCTTTAATATTTCTCCTTAATTTCTTTAATCACCTCTCTTCCATTCTTCCTTTATATTCCTCAACCACCTTTTTATATCCTTTAATTATTTACTCTAAAGTCCCTAAATTCAACTAAACTATCCATTACTACCCCTCAAATAACCCCTCAAAAATTTCCTCATTTTTTCCTAATTTCCTCTCTTTAGAAACTCTTTGTTTTTTATCTTCCTTTTCATATTCAAATTCCTTTCTTAAAATTCCTATATTCATTTTCTTTTTCCAAAATTGATTCTCATTTTCTTCCCCTTACTTCCCCTATGCTACCCTGTTTTTCCTAATTCTCCTAACTACCCTAATTTTTCCCTAATCTCCTGTCCCTTCCCCCTAATTTTCCCTTCTCTACCCTATTTTTCCTACCCGCCCCTATCTCCCCCTTATTTCCCCTAAAAACATTTTTTACCCCTACCTCCCCCTAATTTTTTCCTATTTCTTTCTAATTCCCCCATTTACTCTATTTTTCCTATTACTCCCTAATTTACCCTTTTCTCCCCTATTATTCCCTATTAACCCTACCCCCCCCATTTCCCTAATTTAAACTCCTCTTTAATATACTAATACCCCTAGATCCCCACGTGCACTGCCCTTTCTACTCCCTTTTTTACTCTCCTTCATTGCACGGCCTATGCACCTCATAATGCGCACCTCTTCTACTTCCTCGTAGTGATCTATGTGCTGTGCAATGCGAACCTTCTCCACTTCCTCTAGCCCTTGGACCTCTCACATCCCTGACTCCCCCAACCCGACTAACCTATTCTCACCTATAAATTAAAGCCCTCCCATCACTCACTGCCCACTCATAAACTCTGCCCCGTGCTCATTTCTCCCATGCCTCATGCGAAATCATCGCACCTATGCATCCCCTTACACCTTGCTGTATTCGCGGGTAGTGTGTTGGACTCAGTGCACTGATCGCGCAAACCCTCTAGCCACGTTCTACTCCTCATCCACCTCTATGCGTTGCAGTTCTCGGCTCGTACCTCCCTCACGGATCATGCCCGTACTCCTTCTCTACCGGCCAAGTGCAATGGTCTCATAGGTCCTTCTTTCCTCCATTAAACCCCTTGCTTTCCCCTCAATTGGGCTCTTTTGCATCGTTTGCAGCTAAAAACACTCCCCCTTTGTTCTTTCATGGCATTCTATTTAACCCCCCCCCCCCCCCTTCGTTCTTTCATTATCCTCTTTTTGATTCCCTATCCCCCCCCCTCCGCCTCTCTCCTAATCTCTCCCTCCTCTCTATTTAACCCCCCTTCGTTCTTTCATTCTCCTCCTTTTAATTCCCAAACCACCCCTCCCCCTCTCTCCTAATCTCTCCCTCCTCTCTATTTAACCCCCCTTCGTTCTTTCATTCTCCTCCTTTTAATTCCCCAACCCCCCCCCCCTCCCCCTCTCTCCTAAATCTCTCCCTCCTTGCTATTTATACCCCCCCCTCTTCTATATGTATATCTCTTCCTAATTTTTGTTGTTCCTTTTCCCTCCTTTCCTTTTTTCCTCCCCCTTCTCTACCTATATCATTTACCCTTTATTGCCCCTTTACTCTTTCCCTTTTTATTCCCCTTATATTTTCCCTTCTAATTTCCCCTTAACCCCCCTTAAAAATAATTTTGCAATTTTCCACTTTAATTTTTATAACCCTAACTTATCTTTCTATGTTCTAATGTCCCCCTCTATTTTTTTGGTATTTTCAACATGTGTTCTTACCCCATTTTTCCCTCGTTACCCTTAATTTTCTGCTAACATCCTCCTCTAATTTATTTATAATACCTAAACCCATCCCCCATCTTTCTCTTTATCTCTCTATATCCCTTAATCCAACTTCTTCCCCTTCCTTTCCTTTTTAACTCCTTTCAAAATTTCCCCTCTTATTTTTGGTCTTTCCCACCTATCAATTCACTACCCTTCCCCTAATTGTTACCAAATGGGTCTCTCCTAGCATTATCTCTATATTTTCTGTAATTTTTAAAACTTAATTTGTCCTTCTTTCTACAAAAATTCCTCACTTATCATACCACTACTCTTTACTAACCTTCTCACTCGTAACTTTTACAACTTGCTTTGTAAGTCTATTGTTTAGTGTTTATTTTTATTGAGACTCCGATAACAAGGGAGGGGTGTTTATGACACCTGTCTTCGCAACTAAGCTTTAACTGGTTCTCACCATGTTTTTCTTGTTGGATGGTGGTGGCAAGTAGGTAGGCTCCTCTCTTTAATAAAAGTGATGCTGCCAAGGACTTATCAAAGCTCTACTCCTCACTTTTCCTCTTTTATGTTGGTAAGCTGAAAGGAAAGGAAAGAGTGGACACAAACTCAGAATACTTGCATTACTTGCTTGTAGAATGAAGAAGAGTGAGGTCCTTAAGTAGGCACCTCATACATGCTCACTGACATCACTGATGACTTCAGAGCTCCACAATCATCTCCTCAATCTGCTCCTAGATTCTCTCAATCATCCTATGTGGCTCTTCCACCACCTAACTGTGCTTGTGGGCACCTAACTGTGCCTCTAGCACTCACACATAGAAACCAAGGTGTGCCTGAGGCATACACCTTGAGATATCCCATCAAACCCCCCCTCAAGGAAATGCCTCAGGCTATGTCAAGGATACATCTAGTCTCATAGTTTCTCATGCCATCTCATGGTGGTCAAGGATAAATCTATGGCTAGGTTCTCATGCTAGCAAGGGTTCCCTTGGGTGTAAGGTAAACAAAAGGGATACAAAAAGACCTTCCAATGGTTATCTCCCCTGCATGTACATGCACACAATGTCTGCAGGAGGTACCATGGAGCAAAACATACACATGGCCTACATCATAAGGTGACCAGAGGTGTTTACAAAACACACAAAACACAATAGTTTATTTCATTCATTTTGGAGGACTATCCAGGCTGAGTACTTTGACATAAAAAGAGAGATCTGGACCATACATAGAGATGTTTTAAAATGCATAATCTTCAAAGGATGCCTCATCTTGTGGAGGCACATCAACTGAGAGTAGATTTGCATGTTTTGTCTTTGCTTTGGCTCTGCAAAACTTCTCATTATGGTTGTTCTTGCCACAGTGCTTGCATGGATTAATTTTGACGTGGTCCTTTGAAAGGTGATTTGTCTTTCCACAGTGATTGCAAGGGGTATACTTGCCCTTTTGGACTTTTACAGCATAAACAGTGTCATTGCCTTTCCTGATCTCCATATGCCTTTCTTCTTCTTGGAGAGCAGAGATAATACCTTCAAGATTAGGATTAGGAAGATTTTTCAAAGTGGTAACTATGTGATCATAATCTTCAGGCATACTCTTAAGTAACACTGCCATAGCATCATCTGGAGTAATAGGAGAGTTGATAGAAGCTAATTGAGTCTTAGCATCATCTGGAGTAATAGGAGAGTTGATAGAAGCTAATTGAGTCATAAGACTCCACATATAGTTGACATGAGCTGCTAAAGTAGTACCACTAGCCATCTTCAATTCAAAGAAAGAGATTTTAAGTGATAGTTTAGAGATGTGAGAGCTAGCACCAAAAATCATGTCAAGCTTCTACCAAGCTTCTGAAGGAGACTCCAAGTCAGAGATATGGTGAATATAATCATCTCCTAAAGCAAGAGCAATGATACCATATGCTTTTTCGTCTCTAGTTGGATCCCTTGCCGGTCGTGTCGGAGTTGAGGATTCTCCAGCATTAGACGCCGTAGAAGAAGCGGTAGGAGTTGGTTTGACAAGTCCCCATAAGTTCTCCCTCATCAATGTAAATTTCACCTTCATCTGCCATATGTGTGGAAGCCCTTTCCATTGAACTTCCCTAGATTCAATAGGGTAGCCATGAGAGGGTCTAACCCAGATATTGAGCAGTGTCTATCTCTCTTACAAGGCAAAAAATAACTGAAAGACTTCCAAAATATGAGCACTTGATGTAGCAAAAACTAGTGACCAATATATTCAATCAATGATGCTTCTTCTTACATGCTTCATAGAAGTGGCTAAAATGAATACTTTCCAATCAAAACCAGGTCTAGCAATTCAAAACAAAACTGAAGCCGTACTTGTACTGAAGTTATTGAAAGTGTCAAAAAACTAGAAATGCTAGAGTAGCATTTTATGTAGCATCATCTTCAAAAACTTGTCCAAAACTGTCAAAACTAAAAGGCTGAACTTGGAGGGCTTGTAGCTCACTCTTCAAAGCAAGGAAAAGAGGGATTTTTGAAGCAAAAGAAAGCTCATATACCAGAGAGGGTCCAGCACAGAGGTTGGACAAAATGGTGCGCACTTTTGCCCGAGGGAGTTGCTACAGGCTGAACCTGAGTTTTGACGATTTCTCCCTCGTTACTGAACCAAATGAGCTGAAAAATGGCTCAAAATCTTCGTCTTGAGGTCGGCCATCTACTCCTAAGAGGGCTCAGGCAATGGCAGAGTAGGCAGGGAGTATTGAGCAGTAGAAGAAATGGTAAAAAATGTGCTGTTTGGGGAATGGTAGCCACCACAGACGTTTTTTCTTCAATTGCTTGTAGGTGGAAGTTTGCCCATACTAGAGGAGTTTCCAGATCAGAGGGTTTGGGCAATGGTCATTTGTAGGTGGAGAACCAAGCTCTCAAAAATTTTGGGAAGAAGGAGGAAGATGGAGAAGAAGAAGATTAAGAAGAAGATGATGATGTGGTAGAAATGGGCTCAAGGGGGATCAAAGGGCTCTGATACCATGTTGGTAAGCTGAAAGGAAAGGAAAGAGTGGACACAAACTCAGAATACTTGCATTACTTGCTTGTAGAATGAAGAAGAGTGAAGTCCTTAAGTAGGCACCTCATACATGCTCACTGACATCACTGATGACTTCAGAGCTCCACAATCATCTCCTCAATCTGCTCCTAGATTCTCTCAATCATCCTATGTGGCTCTTCCACCACCTAACTGTGCTTGTGGGCACCTAACTGTGCCTCTAGCACTCACACATAGAAACCAAGGTGTGCCTGAGGCATACACCTTGAGATATCCCATCATTTTAGAAAAAATTGTTCATCCTTTAATGATGCTACTTCATTTTTTGTGGATGTTTATTTCAAAGTTTATCTATTAAACATTTCTCTTTCCTACTCCAAATTTGTCTACTCACACACGCTTTCCCTTGCAACTTTGGACGGTTGCACATAGGTTTGGACGGTTGCACATAGGACCTTTAAGTCATCAAGGCCGTTCTTTGGCTTTTTGACTCCCTGATCTAACTTGGTTTTCCTCTTTTCTCCCCTCCTTTTCAGAAACATTCTTGGGATGTCTCGCTTCGATCAAAGACCCTCAACAACCCACTTCCTGCTCCCTCTCCCGCTTCTTAGGCGGTTTTCTCTTGCTTTCAAGTTTTTGAGCTCTTTTCTTTTATTAGGGCTCACGATCTCAATGCTCTTGCAAAAAACTCCTCTTTACTCTCATCAAAACCCTCTCCTTCAATGATTGGGTTAAACTTCTAAAATTCTTCCGCTCTGAAACTAACAGCGATCTGGGAAGACTTCAAAGAGTCACTGATAATCTTTCTGCAATTGACCTTAGTGATACTACTGCTCTTAATGAGTATCATTCCATCATCCCCGGCCTCGCCAATGACATACTCATCCTCAATGGTGCCTTCCCCCTCCACATCCCTGCTGGCCTTGCCCCTCCCAACAATACCTTCCATTCCTTCATCAACCTTGACCTCCTCTCCCCTGAGGACAAAGCTTCTTTGAGACCCTCTCCCAGTCTCACTACTAGCTTCCTCAACCCCTTGAAGGAAAGGAAGTGAAGAACTTCGCGTCATGTGTACCACTACTCCCCTCTAGACACATCGAAATGAAGGACCCTTTGCTTGACCACAGAATCTAGTGCCTCGACAATCTCAGCTTCCTTGCTCCTTTCACCATCCAGTCTCTCACCTTCATTTGTTAGCTCTCTTCCAAAGAGGTTGAGCAATGCAAAAATGATGCCTACCATGGTTGTCAACATTTGAACTCCAATTACTTCCTCATCATTCCCTTCTTTCTTAAAACCATTGATCACTCCAAGTGTGGTCTCACTAAGGAGATCTTTTTTTGCTCCAAAGGCTCTAGCCAACAGGAATTTGGCTTCTCAAACAAAGAAGACAATTACTATGTCAAAAATTGCTGGAACGTGTTTCGTTCTTACATTAAATGTACCTGCCTTATCAAGAAGACCAATCTCTCCTATAAATCCTCCATTCTGTGGCTTGACCATGTCTTATGGTATATGCTAAATCACCTAGACATCTTTTTTCCTCTTAGCTCCCTTCAAGCTAAGGTCTTCATCTTTCTCAATTGGACTTCTCAATTACCAAAGGAAGTCATTTTCTCCCTTATAAGAGTCATACTTATTGAAACAGCCTCCGTCGACTTTACCTTCCCCTCCTCCTTCCAAAACCTTCCCGAACACTCTCTTGCTCTCAGCATTCTCTCCCTTCCCTCCTCTTCTAAAACCAACCTCTCTCCCAAATGCAGACACAATTCCCCTCCCAAGTATACCCCCAAACTTCAGAAGACATCCCCTCTTGCTCCCGAGATTAATCTTTCACAAGCCTCCTTGGTTAAAAACTCCCTGCCGACCTCCTCCACTGCTTCAGTTCCCAAAGTAAAGGCACTTGGATGATAATATGGACTACTCCATCGACTGGGATAAACATTGATCTACTTCGGCTCTTTGATTTTGTAGATTGCCCCTTCTGGTTCACTCGAGGTACGCACTACTACTCTTCTCAACAATGGTTTACTGCATTTATAGCTGTCTCCTAATCAGAAGAATCTGAAATATTTTCATGTTCTTTACACTAACAAAATTCTAACTAAAATCCCTCCCAAAACCCTTTACAAAAATACTCTACTTTTACATTTCAATTCCCTTTCAAACACTATTCAAGCCTTTGATACTTTTTCTTTTAGTTGGAAATATACACCTCCCCTTAGATCCCTTCTCTACAAGCCTAAACTTACCTTCTTAGCGGAAAACTTCACCTCGTCTTGCCTTTGCACGTCTCTCAAGAGATTTAAACCCTCTCTCAAATCCTTTGATAACAAACTTCATGTTTGTACCTCTAACCCTAGCTTCTTTCATCATCCCTTTCTCCGCTTCCACATTCATTATGGCCTTAATCACATTCCTATCACACCGTTAGACCCACATCTCGCTCTTCAAGCACTTATCCAAACCTTCCATGCTCTCCCTAAACTTGGAACCTACTCCTCTATTAAAAAGACTCTCCCATCTTTTTTGGAAAGAATTCCATTCCTTCTTTCCCCTCCTTAAAATCCAAAAGTCTCCTCTTGAAGACAAAACTCTTCTTGACAAAGTTAACTGGCTTCTTGGCCATGTGTTCATCACCGGTCTAGATAAGGCCTCCCAAACTCCCATCATTCTTTGTAAATTTTTAGTACATACCCTGACCCTTGAAAGATTAAACTCCCTTGAATTCCTACCCTCATCCAACCCCCCTTCCACAAATCTTTCATCCCTTTCTTTTACCCTTATCTCTCTCAATCTTCCTTTTACTTTCAATTCTTTACCCTATCTCATGTGTGTGTACCTATAAGGCACACAAACATAGCTTTCGTTGGCTTACCAATGCCCATAACTGCATCTTCTCACTGATCTCTTAGCCTCAAGGCTCAAAGAGCTTAAAAATGTCATCTCCCTAGAGGGAGAAAAACGACATTCCACTTATAAAAATTTTATCAATGTATCCACAAACATGCTTTGGGGCATTGATTCTAACTTATAGTTCCTCATCAATTTACCCCTTGAGATTCACTCCTTATATTCTGCTAACATAGCAAACTGCTATGAAGCCATTCCCTAGTTTGGCCCTTTTAGCCTTATGGAATCCCTCACCTATTTTATGAACTTGCTTCTAAAGTAGGCTACAAAGCCTTTTTTTCTCAAATTTTGTAGTTTCCATCTCACAAAAAGGGATAATGTAAAAACCCTTTTTAGCTTTGATACCTTTCTAAGCTACAACCACCTTCTTCTTGATTCATGTGTTATCTAGGCTAGCTCTCATTATTGGACCCAATCTAAAGGTATCCCCATGGGCTTCTCTTATTCACCTCTTTGGTGCCACCTTTATCTCACTTCCTTCGAATTCAAATTCATAAAGAAATTAGCACGTCTTGGCCTTTCCCACTTTCTCCCTCTCTTTCTCCTTACCTTTAGGTATGTCGACGACATCCTCTTCATCAACAATCCCCTCATTAATAATTTCCTTGACCCCTCTAGACCTCTCAATGAGGATGACCCCCTTACCATCTACCCACTTCACATCATCTCCCTCAAATGTAGCCTAACCTCCTCCTTTATCAACACCAACCAAAATCTCATAGGACCCTCTTGCACCTTTTTAAACACTCACATCTCTCTTTCCCCCCCTTTTCTCGGAGATTTTTCTTCTACTTTTGTTTGGAAGAAAAAACTCAATTTTCCCACCATCTCCCTTATTTGCTACCATAGCAATCGACCTTTTTCCTCCTTGTACAAAGTTTGCCTAACCTTCATCCTCCCTATCCTTTACTCATGTTTTGATGAATTTGATGCCTTTTTTCATATCTCATTATTTATTAACATTTGTAAAGACAACGGCTTCCTCCCCCACAAAATCAATAAAATTATTCACAACTACATTGCCTCAAACTCCTTTCCACATCTTAAACTAAATTTACACACACTTCTTTCCCTTTTCAGGTAGATAGTAGGTCATCACACTCGGTGATGACCTACTGTCTCACCTTGTGTGATGTACTCTACTGGGGCACACACACACACACACACTTCCTATTCATTCTCCCTATATTTACTTATAGAAAATACTAAAACTTTGAGCATCTAACCACTTGCAATGCTTTAGCCTGAAGGAGATTTGAGAGAGACCCCCAAATCAAGCAAATAGAGACTGGAGAATCAAATTTGACCTATCCTAAGTAGCAACCAAGGGGCATTTATAGTGAAATGGAAGCTCTTACTGAGGAGAGTATCCAGTGTGAAGCATGGGTGAAAATGAAATATGCTTGGCATCGATGGGTGTTGGTCATATGAGTAGATGGCTGAAGTATTTAATGCTCCAAAGTTGGTCTATCACTATGCAAATCATGTTTTTCAAGACATATGCTTGGATGAAAGGTTATATGGGTCACAAGAATGCATCATTCATGATGTTTCAGACCTCGCCCTTTTTTCTTTAATGTTTCCCTTTAATATTGCTCCTTAATTTTTTTAATCACCTCTCTTCCATTCTTCCTTTATATTCCTCAACCACCTTTTTATTTCCTTTAATTATTTAGTCTAAAGTCGCTAAACTCAACTAAACTATCCATTACCATGCCTCAAATAACCCCTCAAAAATTTCCTCATTTTTCCCTAATTTCCTCTCTTTAAAAACACTTTTTTTTAAATCTTCCTTTTCATATTCAAATTCCTTTCTTAAAATTCCTCCATTCATTTTCTTTTTCCAAAATTGATTCTCATTTTCTTCCCCTTACTTCCCTTACTTCCCCTATGCTACCTTGTTTTTCCTAATTCTCCTAACTACCCAAATTTTCCCCTAATGTCCTATCCCCTTCCTCCTGGTTTCCTCCTAATTTTCCCTTCTCTCCCCTATTTCTCCCAAGCAAATTGGCCTAAAAGCGTTGCAGGCAACAGGCTAGACGCACAGAGAGAGAGAGAGAGAGAGAGAGTTTTGAGCATCTAGGACACTTACAATCGGAGATCTTTCAAAGACCCACTCAAATAGGGGTGTCTCTCTTTAGGAGTTCAAATGTAGCAACCCACCAAATAAACTTCTTTGGTTACATGCCGAACTCTTATCAAACTTCAATATCATTTGCATTCTCAATGGCTTTGTTCATAAGTCTAATGCTCTCTCTCCAACTTGTGACCTTTCACAACTTTGCACTCATCTAACTGTTGGAACATTGAAAGGAAAGCAAAGAGTGGACACAAACTCAGAATACTTGCATTACTTGGTTGTAGAATGAAGAAGAGTGAGGTCCTTAAGTAGGCACCTCATACATGCTCACTGACATCACTGATGACTTCAGAGCTCCACAATCATCTCCTCAATCTGCTCCTAGATTCTCTCAATCATCCTATGTGGCTCTCCACCACCTAACTGTGCTTGTGGGCACCTAACTGTGCCTCTAGCACTCACACATAGAAACATAAGGTGTGCCTGAGGCATACACCTTGAGATATCCCAACAAACCCCCCCTCAAGGAAATGCCTCAGGCTATATCAAGGATACATCTAGTCTCATAGTTTCTCATGCCATCTCATGGTGGTCAAGGATAAATCTATGGCTAGGTTCTCATGCTAGCAAGGGTTCCCTTGGGTGTAAGGTAAACAAAAGGGATACAAAAAGACCTTCCAATGGTTATCTCCCCTGCATGTACATGCACACAATGTCTGCAGGAGGTACCATGGAACAAAACATACACATGGCCTACATCATAAGGTGACCAGAGGTGTTTACAAAACACACAAAACACAATAGTTTATTTTCATTCATTTTGGAGGACTATCCAGGCTGAGTACCTTGACATAAAAAGAGAGATCTGGAGCATACATAGAGATGATTTAAAATACATAATGTTCATGAGATGCCTCATCTTGTGGAGGCAAAATATCCATGTCAAGGCAAGGTCTTACCACATGGGCAGTGTCTAGTGCCTTATAAGATGGTACTATGATAGAACAAGTGGATCTGAAAGTCATATCCTTCAAGAGAACAATTATCTTGTCATCTCCATAGTTGTGTAGAGAAGCATATCTTAGGTATCTGACCTTCATCTTTTTCTTGTACTTGGAGTCAAATAAAAGTGCCATGAGAGGGTAGATCTCTGTAGTTGCTTCCTTTTTGGCAACCATTGTTTTGGCAATCTTCAACAAGGAAGTCAGGTTGGCATTTTCATCCTTTGTAGCATAACAAGACATTGCTTTATGTTTTGGCTTTTCACATATTTTGCATAAGCAAGCCATGAGAGGCTCTAACCCAGGTATTGGGTAGTGTCTTCTCTCTTACAGGGCTTAGAATAACAACTGAAATGCTTCAAAATATAAGCATTTAATGTAGCAAAGTCTTGTGACCAAATTTCAAACAATGATGCTTTCACTTACATGCTTCATAGAAGTGAAATGAATACTTTCCAATCAAAACCAGGTCTAGCAATTCAAAACAAAACTGAAGCCACACTTGTACTAAAGTTATTGAAAGTTTCAAAAAAACCAGAAATGCTAGAGTAGCATTTTATGTAGCATCATCTTCAAAAAACTTGTCCAAAACTATCAAAACCAAAAGGCTAAACTTGGAGGGCTTGTAGTTCACTCTTCAAAGCAAGGAAAAGAGGGCTTTCTGAAGCAAAAGAAAGCTCATATACTAGAGAGGGTCCAGCACAGAGGTTGGACGAAATGGTGCGAGTTGCTACAGGCTGAAACTGAGTTTTGACGATTTCTCCCTCGTTACTAAACCAAATGCCCTAAAAAATGGCTCAAAATCTTCGTCTTGAGGTCGCCCATCTACTCCTAAGAGGGCTCAGGCAATGGCGGAACAGGCAGGGAGTATTGAGCAACAGAAGAAATTCGTTGTTTGGAGAATGACAGCCACCACAAACGTTTTTTCTTCAATTGCTTGCAGGTGGAAGTTCACCCATACTAGAGGAGTTTCCAGCTCAGAGGGTTTGGGCAATGGCCATTTGTAGGTGGAGAACCAAGCTCTCAAATATTTTGGGAAGAAAGAGGAAAATGGAGAAGAAGAAGATGAAGAAGAAGATGATGATGTGGCAGAAATGGGCTCAAGGGGGATCAAATGGCTCTGATACCATGTTGGAACACTGAAAGGAAAGCAAAGAGTGGACACAAACTCAGAATACTTGCATTACTTGGTTGTAGAATGAAGAAGAGTGAGGTCCTTAAGTAGGCACCTCATACATGCTCACTGACATCACTGATGACTTCAGAGCTCCACAATCATCTCCTCAATCTGCTCCTAGATTCTCTCAATCATCCTATGTGGCTCTCCACCACCTAACTGTGCTTGTGGGCACCTAACTGTGCCTCTAGCACTCACACATAGAAACATAAGGTGTGCCTGAGGCATACACCTTGAGATATCCCAACACTAACTTTATGAAAAACACTCGACAAGCACAAGCTCAACTCTACAATTTGAAAATTTGAAAATGTAAACCATTCAAGAATGACATTTTAAAAAAATTAGCTCAAGATATGATAAAATTTCACCATTGTAGCTTGGACCTTACGTACTAGCTTATGTATATCCAACAGCACATTGTTACACTCTATGTACTCAAATTTACTTGATCTTTACTCTGTCATGCTCATATCATCATGTTGATTCATCTCTCTCTTTTGTGAAGCAATCCCCTTAGTGTCTTTTGCATTTTTTGTATTTGTGTTCTAGCCTTTCACCCTGTTTGGTCTTTCCAAAACCATGGTATGCTATCCTAAAAAACCTTGGATGCCTAGATTGATTTTCTTATGTGATAATCAAATGTATTATGGTCTTGGCCAAAATGGCCTCTTTAAACCTTAACCTAGAAGTGCATTTGGAAAACATTATAAACATCTAAGAACCCTTGCATACTAATGCTAGAAACATTGCATATGTGAACAACTTCTTATGGATCCATCACTTTTCTTAAACAAGATGCAACTTTGCAGTATTGAATGCTGCAATGCACGCGATTTAGGATCCCTAGGAATGGAAATGAGCTATGCCTTCTCACAACGTAACGTTTATTACTTGCGCCTCTTCCAATGACCTCATTCATAAAAGTCCTACAAAAAGTGTGATGATGAGCTAAGAAAAAATAAAAGAGTTACTTTGTGAGACTTGTTGATGTTCCAGCTTGCTCAGGGTTGCTTGCAATAGTAAGGGTTCTAATATGGGTTGCAAGCTGCTAGGGTTCCAAGTAAGAAGTGCTAAAGTGCTCGATGCTTAGTGCCCTAGTGGGTGGTTTTAACACAAATATGCCCCCGCTTGCAATCCCTAGGTTTTTGTGCAAGGTCTGCAAACAAACCCAATGACAACAGAGTAATTTAACATAGGGAAATGGGGTGATTGAAGTTGGGGTGACCGTATGATGACACACAAAAATATCATTGTTGCACACAAAGAGAAACCCACATCCATTAATCATAAACCATTTACAAGAAGCTGCCTTGACTTGGCTTGAACCCTCTTAGTTCAATTGACAAACTCGACTAAGGACATTGCATTCATATGGACAGAATCGACTAAGGACGTATTCTCACCTTAGTGATGGCTTGGCCTAACTAGGAAGATCAATTGTTCATCCTCTTGTCGTGCTCTCTACTCTTGATGGGTCTACTTACCTTCCTTGTGGCCCGTCTTTGTTAATTGCATGTCCCCAGTTTTAACAACTCCAAGGCTCTTTCCAGCTCTCTCACTCTCCTTACTTGCTACTATCTCAACCTCTCCACTATTTCACACTCTACTCGTAAACTGCCTTCTAACTTTGCAAGTGCGATGATTGCTCAAGCTGCTACACACTACTGGGCCACCGCTCAGGTTTGCCAATTGTGTTGCATCAAACCCTCAGTGCTCTAGAAAGTTAGCCAAAGAGGTTTCGTGGTTCCGAAGAAATGGGCCACCTTGTGTACACCGCTTCTCTCGTTCCAGGTAGCTCATCGACTTGGGCAGCTAGTATATCCACTTGCAGCTGCCACGTGGTACGGGGATCACCACAAAGTTGGATAAAATTATCATGAAAGGCCTTCTTCTCTCAGATGTGACTGCCGTGTTTAGCTATTTGTGAAGTCAGAGAAGAGTAGCATAATACTATGGAAGGGCCTCCATAGTCAGTCGAATGAGGCCCTTAATCTTCTCGATAATCCCTTTGTGTTCCACCTGGAACATGCTTCACTTCCATATTGTGTGATCCCTGATATAAAGCTCAAAATTTCTCAAGGCATGGTCATGAGTTGAGATAATAGTAGTGATTGGCTCGAGTTGTGCATGCAATGGCGATTGAGTGAAAGATGCACTGGCTTCCTCAATATCGCTTCGAAATACCAAGTTGAGGTCATGTTGGAATGGTACTTGATGAGTCATTGCAGTAGAATCTTGATCAAGGGGAATAACATCATATAAAATGGGTTCCACATCCATCATATCTAGCTCAGCCTGATCAAAATGAGTCAGACTCAGACACCCTTATCAATCGGCTTGAAGCTAATAAAATCGGTCGGGGACACTTGAATACCCAAATTGCAAAATATGGGCTCAAGTTTCGAGTCTTCATCACGGTGTGTCTCCACCTGTACCCGTATTGGGTTAAGGGTGAGGAGGGTTTGTGCCATATCCTCTGCTTTGGTTCCCCCAGTTACCGCAATGGTCTTCAAACTTGTTGTTACCTTCTGAGCAAAAGGCTGACTTCTTGAGTGGAGAGTGATAACCTTGTTGCCTTTCCCTGTAGTAGAGCCTCCATCACTAGGTTCTCAAGGCTACGGCTGCTTTGAGGGATGTTCATCTTGGACTTATAGCCGGTGAAGAAGCAGTTGGAGCTACTCATACTCCTGTATGCGCTTTGCTAAATTCTCATTTTAAGTGTGGAGTTGAGGGAGTTTCTTGAGCTCCCCTTGAAGCTTGTCATTCTTGGCGTGGGGTACTATTTCAACTATTGTCTACTCCAGTACCTACTTAGTAGATAGAATTGGTTGCTCCTTGAGTTGAGCAATCTCCTCTATTGCCACTGCCAACTCTAATCTCAAGGCTTGCTCTGATATGATTAGTCGGGCCCTCAACCTGTATAACCACTCAGTCTCTCACTGCTGCAAGCTCAGGTGCTTGACCATGAGGTCTGCGTGTTCCTTTCGGAGAGTATTAACTTTGGTTACAAGCTGATCACGAATCTTCTTTCATCATCAAGCAACGTCTGAAAGCCATTTCTTTCAGTAACAATAGTGGAATGGTCGACCTTCAAAATATCCAACTACTCTTGGAAAAAGGTGACCATTTGCTTCTGGTACTTAGTTTGCACAAAGATGTGTGCAAGTACCTATGGAGGGAGCCAACTATTTGCTAACCCCAGTCAAGGCCATGGACTACTAGTCGCATGTTCTCCCTGATAGTCTGCCATTTCTCCTCAGTGGCCTCTCTTCCTTGAACCCTATTTTGAAGAAGTAGGGGGCCGACTAGTAGGTATTCAGTAGGAGGGTGTAGGGAAAGGAATAGCTATGGGGGATAGGGGAAGACCATGGAGGTAGAGGCCAAATTCATTGTCGAGGAAGGGGCAAGGTGCTCTACGTTCGGTTCTCTGCTTCAGGTCCTTTACTTGCAAGCAGGGTACCAAGTTTACTTATAATATCCCTTCCAGCTCGGCATCTTGCCCTTGCGACGACGTCCCATTTCTTTTGTCTCGTGCTAAGACCCCTGCTATGAATCCTCAGTCTCCTGATGTTGAGACCCCTTGTGCTTGGAACCCTCATGCTCGATTCCTTCTCTCTTCTCTGCTCCCTGGGAAGATGAATGTGCGTGAGAGCTTTCACCCTTGCTTGCATATCCTATCCATGGATGGGCCTGTGGCAGTTTGCTCCTTAGTGTCAGCATCCCTCAAAGCTGGGGTAAGGCATTTCACTAGAGATCAAGAAATGGTAGATGACACAGAGATGCGAACCAATGACTCTAGCCACTAGCCGATGATAGGAATTTAGAGTTGGTTGTCTATACTGAAATGACTTTGCATTACGCCCCCAATACCCATGTTCATCCTTATAATTGTCTTCCATTAATGACCTCGAATTCTGACTCATGCCATGTGGTTGCCTATTGTTACTTGCTTCTATCTTTGTATCCACTCCCCTCTTCATGCACAGTGCAACATCAATTGTCACCAACCGATTGCATGGTGTACATGAAAACTTGGAAGATTCTCCCTCTAAGTGTAGATCTACCTTTGTCAAATTTGAATGCGTATCACTGGATGTATAATAAGGCTTCACTTTGCTGCCATTGTAAAGTTTAGGAAAAACTCAGCCTTCCAAATCCTAAATCTAAATAGTGCCATTTGAGAAAACTTCAATCAATCTATAGGGTCCATTCCATCCAAGCTTGAAATTGGTTTTTATAGGCCCTATTTTTCTTGTTTACAAACAACACAAGCATACCTTTTTGCAAATTCTTCGGTTTAATATGACGATCATGCCATGCTTTCTAGTGTTGTTGAATGACCCTACTACTATGACCAAGCTGCTAGGAGACGTAGTTAATCCAGGTGGGCTAGTTGATGCAATCGCACCTTGATTGCTTTCGATTCACCAAGATGGTGTTCGGCTGCAATACAAAGACTCCGTACCACAAACTCAAGAGGAACAACTGCTTCTAGTCCAAAATCCGTACAAAAATGGCTTGTTAAATTAGTAGAGACCTTATATGTAGTGCGGTAAGCCTAGAATGCAGCATGTAACTTAGTATCCCAATCACTTTTTGTAGACCGCACGGTCTTAGTGAGAATGAGTTTGATAGTTTTATTAGTCGATTCACCACCACCATTTCCTCGAGCATAGTATGTGGTTGACACAATGTGCATGATTTTAAACTCAGCATTGAGTAACCACATGACTTCATTAATAAAATGAGATCCTTGATCATGACAATTCGAATTGGGCATCCATATCTGCAAATGATATGTTCAAAGAGAAATCATGCTGTATTTCATGCTGAATTGTCCCGAAGAGCTTTAGCTTCAACCCATTTAGTATCACAATTAGTGGCAACAACATATTTGTTACCTGTATGTTGAGCTAACTTAAAAGAGCCAATAAAATCAAGTCCCCTTCTTTGAAAAGCTTCCCATGGTTGAGTAGGTATGTTGATTCAGCAACGACTGGCCAGTTTGTTGACATACATCACATTGTTGACATTTCTTGACTGCATCTACAAATAATGTTTCCCACCACAACCCAGCTTGCAATACTTTGCGGGCTATAAGTTCATTTTGGAAATTTCCACTAAACGGTCCTTAGTGAGCTTCATGTAATACAATAGCTCATTCTCATGAGGAAGAACCCATCTGCGTGGCACTTCATATGCACAATGTCTGTATAATTGTCCACCAATGAATGTGTATTTGCAAGACTTCAAGGCTAATATATCATGGGGCATGTGTTAAAGAAATATTCCTTTAGATAAATAGTATACAGATTCACCAGACTCTATCTCAAGAAAATCAACTATAAATAGATCTTGCATCAAGCAACTCAATAGCCACCCCAAAGGTTTCTTCAGGTAAACAGCCACTCCAGATGATCAACATAAAAGCCAAATGGATTCCTAAGTAAATAATGTCTCAATTTTTTAACACTCAAAATCATGCCAAGAGCCTCTCGCTCAGTAGTACTCTAATTGGTTGGATTTAGTAGTCATAAGCAATCTGCTTGCATAATAGACTGCATAATCAAGCGTGCCATCCAGTTGAGCCAATATAGAGCATAGCCTAAAGCATCCACATGTACATGAAAAATAATATCCCATCTTGGTCATCTGAGTATGGGAGTAGTCATAGCTTGGTTTTTAAGCTCATCAAAAACCTTTGACAGTTCATTTGTCCATTCAAATTTGGTATCCTTATTTGTGAACTCATATAAAGAAGCTGCAATTTTGGCAAAATATTTTACAAATCTTCTATAGAAACTTATGAATCCCATAAATGATCTTAGTTGTGTCAAGTTAGCGGGTTCGAACATTGCTTGAATAGCACAAATTTTACTTGGATCGATACAAATGCTTGCCTTGGAAATTACATGCCTGGGTAATACACCAACTCCAACACAAAAGATAGACTTGGTCGGGTTAAGAGATATACCTGCCTGATGACCGTTAAAAAAAATTATCCAAAAGACCCAATTGATTGGCCTGTGAAGAGTAAACACTAAAATCATCTAGGTATATAGCGATGAATTCTATCACAGGTAGTCACGAAAATTTTCTACCATGAATTTTTGAAATGTTGAAGGGGCATTTCGCAAACTAAAAGGCATCATATGCTCCCCACGTGGTGGTGAATGCAGTCTTAGACTAGTCTTCAAGTGCCACAGTAATCTGGTTGTACCCACTATAAACATCCGTGAATGAGTACATCTCATGTCCTGCAACCCACTATAACCATCCATGAATGAGTACATCTCATGTCCTCCAGCCTGATCAAGAATTCCATCTGTAAATGGTATTGGAAATGGGTCTAGTACCGTTTGGGTGTTTAATTTTTTGTAATCCACACAAACATGAAGCTTGCCATTCTTTTTAGGTACCATGACAATTGGAAACAACGAATCACTTCAATCAATTAAATAAATCCTGCCGGAGTAAGTTGATCCAGCTCTTGACCTATTTGGAATAGTTAGGATTCATGCAATACATTTGCTAGAGAATGGGTTTAGCATCTAGGTCGTGAAGTTCTATGTTGACAAATCTTAGGTGGAACTCCTCGGAGATCAGTATAAGTCTAGGCAAATACATCTTTATAAGTCACAAACAAATCTTTGATGAGATTCATAAGAAAATGCCAAATAGTTGTTGTCCTAAAGAATTAGAAGTTACTGATCAATTTTCCCAAGATGTTGAGTCTCAAATCATGGAATTGCATATCATTCCAGTTGGTGAACTTGTCATATATCAAGTGGCAGAAGCTGATATAAAATGTAAAATGAAGGCTGAACAGATCATAATATAGAAGGATATGTATCCAAGTCAATTCATGGATTGTGGGTGAAAGGGAAATTGCCAAAACACCCATTGCCATCACTCGACTTGGTACTGACCAATTCAAAGGTATGTTACAAGATGTGGTTATATTTTGGAGGTATTTATTATACTATCACTCGACTCAGTACTGACCAATTCAAAAGGTATGTTACAAGATGTGGTTATTTCTATTGGAGGTATTTATTATACCATCAGTCTCATTGTGATTGCAATGGAGCAATAAGCTTATCCAATTTTGTTAGGATGTCCATGGCTAAAAAGTGCCAAGGTATTGCATGATTGGGGATCTGAGGAAATGATTATTAAGCTGGAAGGGAAGATGTTTGTATTCCCACTATGTTAAGTTAGTATTGATAATGACCATGCGAGGATTATCTTCTGTGCCGAGGTTGAGTTCCTACGTTGAATCAGGAATCTGTGAATTGAAGGGTAAAGCTCCAGCAACAATTGAGTTGTCATCCCAACAACCAGTTACTATCATCGAGGTAGGTGAATCTTTAAAGTCTCCAAAGCAAGCAGAGAAGATGGAAAATGTTGCAGTTACTAGCACAGAGCTAAGCCCGAGCATGGGAAACCTTTAGAAATATGAAGGTAGCATTGACTTTTACTGAGTTGATGCGACTTGCCCCGTATTGTTGAAGTTTTTCATAGAACAATTCAAAGAATCTGAGGATAAATGAAAGGGCACAACGGTCACCCTGGCATATCACGAGTGGAGCTTGATATCTCAACAGCATGATCAATAGCTTGTCCACCTCCTAAGCAAACCATTCCACGTGTGATAGTAGATGGTCAATCAGGAGTGAAAAAACTTTTGAGAACTCACAACTCGGTTAAAGTTTAAACACTATAAGTCGTTTCAAGTTTGAATGGTTGACCAGAGACCAGTGGAGCCAACAATTTAAGTTGCAGTGTCTTTTTGTGCCTTCCAACCCACATCAACAGGCATTGTTTCATCTTTGAAAGAAATTGCAGGCCCCTTTGACCGAGTAACTACCTGAGCATCCACTGTGTTAGTAGGCATATTTGCTTTGACTGCCCTACGTGCAAGATCTACTTTTCATCTTTCCATGCTATTCCTCAAAAATTTAACATGCTCAGCCCATATGGGGCAATCATTCATGTAATGGTTTTCTCCACAGCGACAGCATTTGACCTTTGAAGGATCAATCTTTTCTTTTCCATCTTTCCCTTTCCCTCCGTTATCAGGTCAAGGTGGCTTTCCACCAGTATTTTTTTCATCTGTGGTCACTTGATGTGCAGCTACTATGCAATTCCTACCATTGAACCAACATTCAGAGTCATCATGCCCATATTTGATACAAGTATTGTTGTATTTTGTTTTACACTGTTCTTCTATGTGACCATTTCTGGAACATTTACCATACCATTTCTTGTTAAGAACCCGGCCTCACTCGAATGCCCAGTTCTTTCTTTACACCTTTCATGACTGCATCATCATTATCACTGTCAGCATCCTTTTTATCAGTATCCTTTTTCCTTGGTTTACCCTTGAGAACCTCACTCTTCTCCAGGGCAACTTCTCAATCAAGAAATTCTTCATAAGTTCGAGTTGGATTTACAATTTTTGACTTCCTTAAGTCAATTTGAGTATATCCAATCATCAGCCATGCTTGCATAGACTTAATCATCAGGTACAGTTGACAACTGATTGATGAGAGCTCGCATTCGTAACACAAACTCTTGAACAGATTCTTTCTTTTTTTGTTTAAACTCGCTTAATCTAGTTCGAACATCTTCCTCATTGATCTCTTGTCGAAACCTTCATAAGAAAGCTTTAGTCATCATAGCATCCCAATCAAAGAAGTATCCATTGGGAAATTGATTAAACCACCTTTGTGCACCCTTAACCAAAGTACAAGGGAAATAATCCATGTACTTTGCAATGTGCATCTGTAGTAGCACCATTAATATGATAGACTCAAAAAAAGCTTTGTTGATGATGAAGCTGTGGCGGTGACTGCTATCGCGCTCAAACTTGCCTGCATAGTAGCTAACATCTGTTTGAGTTGGAGAAGCATCGCCTATGGTCTAGCTTTTGTTGCCTCTTTGCCCAGGCAAGCTCTGCGCGTCATTGGGCCTCCTCATTCTTGAGTTCCTCATGCATCACTAAGAGCAGTTTCTCAAAATCTGTGGTTTCTCTTTCTTCCAGCGTCTTTTTTCTCTAAATGTTATTTTGTCTGGTCCAGCTGTCTTCTACTTTCTTCTGGCCCAAAAGGGATCCTTCCTATGCTAGACCTAAACGTATCTCTAATCCTAAGACAGAAAAACTCTAATCCCGAGTGAGTACCAGTGAACAAGGACTGCTCTGTCTAACTTTGACCTAAGCCTGAGAGACTGACTTACGTAGCTTGTGCCTGATTGTCCCTGGACAAGGGCTCACAAAGGGGTCACAACATACAACAAAATCTCCTATTAGGGAACTATTACGCACTTGTCGATGTAGCTAGTGTGTTACATTGCACCCAAGTGCAAGGGTGCATGTGACATTCCCTCCTCCTTAACTTGGTAGTAGATTCATTGCTAAAGTAGTCTGCCAAACTTTTTGGAAACTCTTAGAAAAAGTCTTCTTTGAACCACACATCTTCATGCAAAGGAGGAGTTCAAGGAGAATCCAGATGCATTCACAACTTAGCGAAGGGTGGCGAGGAGAGGCTTGGAGACCATAGGTCCTTCGCACCTTGAGAGTGATGGAAGACTAGGCAACAAGGCATGGGTGGTAAGTATATATTTATATTCTACTGAGTATCTAATATGTTCAGTCGTACATATGTTTTTTCATTCATATCTAACTCCTTGAATTTTGATCCACAAGAATATGTGATTGGTTTGCCTCTAGGCGACGACGATGAGTACAAGAAGGCATTCAGGATTGCAGCCAACCCTTGGTTTAAACCAAGGAGAAGAAGCAAGAAGGATACGATATCAATTGGCAAAAGGTAAACGAGCATTTGAGTATACCATAATCCTCATAGTTGTCATTTGAGTACCATCGTTGTCTTACAATCGACTCTCTTATCTTATTTGATTCTAGGCCAAACCCCCCATGTCCCCATCTTTTCCACCAATTTTTCTTCCTCTTATTAATCCTAATACTTCACTTCCGCTTTTCATTTTCCCTAATTTCTCCCACTTAATTTTCCTCCTCCTAATTTAAGTAAAGATGCATTTTTTCTAACCTCCTCCCACCCTCCATTTATTTTAGTTTTTTACACCTTCCCCTCCCCTTTGTATGAAGCTCAATATTGGTTCACTTCATTCCACAATTTATAAACACGTCTTGTTGCACTTTTAATACTACATTGAGTGGTTTAAGTTCTTGGTAAAAGCTTCTAATTTATTGTGACCCCGATAACAAGGGAGGGGTGTTTATGACACTTGTCTTCCCAACCTAAGCTAAGTTGGTTCTTACCATGTTTTCTTGTTGGATGGTGGTAGGTATGCAGACTCTGCTCTTCAATTATCCTATATGTTGGCTTGTCTTGCACAGCATACCATCATCCCCGGCCTCGCCAACAACATCCTTGTTCTCAACTGTGCCTTTCCCCTCCCCATCCCGACTAGTTTAGCCCCTTCAAATACTAGTTTTCACAACTTTATTAACCTTGACCTTTTATTCCCTAAAGATGAGGCTTCTTTCAAAACCCTCTCTCAGTCCCTCTCACAACCACCAAAGCCCCTTGACAGTAGAGAGCTAAAAAAGTTTCCTTCCTGTGTGCCCCTTCTTCCTCTTAGACACATAGAAATGAAGGTTCTAGTTGTTGATCATAAGATTTGGTGTCTTGATAACCTGATCTCTCTTACACCCTTTTCCATTTATTCGCTTGCCTTCATTTGTAACCTCTCATCAAAAGAGGTGGATCAATACAAACAAGATGCCTACGAGGGGCGTTAGCATCTTAACTCAAATTACTTCTTCAACTCCCACTTCCTCCTAAGCTCTATTGACCATTCTAAATGTGGCCTCACCAAGGAGGTGTTCTTTTGCTCAAAGGGTGCCACTCGTAATGATACTAGCTCTTCAAACAAAGATGATAACTATTATCTGAAGAATTGTTGGAACGTCTTCGGGCCTTACATAAAGTGTATCTGTCTCATAAAGAAGATGAACATGTCCTGTAAATCCTCTATCCTCTTGTTTTATCATGTTGTCTGGTATATACTCAACCGTCTGGATATCTTTTTCCCTATTAGCTCCTTTCAAGCCAAACTCTTTGCCTTCTTAAACTGGATGTTGCAATTACCTAAAGAGGCAATCTTCTCCCTTGTCACATTTTATCACTTCAAGATCCTACTCCTTGAAACTGTAAAGTCCCTTTCCCCCTCCGTCAACTTCTCCCTCCCCTCTTCTTTCCAGGTCCCTCCCTTGCCCTTAGCATTCTCTACAGCTAAGCTCAACCCTCCTTCACCCAAGAGAAGACATAATTTCCCCCCAAAATATACCCCTAAATTCTACCCCCACTTAGTAACCCTTCTCTCACCTCTCATGTTGAAGATTCCCGACCGGAATCTTCTGCCACCTCTGCTCCCAAAAGAAAAACATAAGATAATGATGTTACCTCACACTATTCCATTGACTAGGATAAACATTGATCGCGTCTCCGACTTGTTGGCTTTTGCAGATCGCTCCCTCTAATGGTCTCGAGGTACGTTCCACCAAATTACTCAACAATGGTTTATTTCTTTTTTAGTCGATTCCAGAGAAGAAATTTGCAAAGTACTTTCATGTTCTTTATTCAAACAAGATTCTAACTAAAATTCCCCTAAATCTCTTTTCAAAGATACACTTCTTTTACACTTAAACATTGATTCTGACATTCTCCATACTTTCAACTCTTTGATTTTGACATACTCCACCCCTTAGATCTTTACTTTACAAACCTAAACTTACCTTCCATCTGCAATTTTATCTTCATTGGACCCTGTGAGCAGTAAGTCATCAACATAAAGAAGGATGACTAAAATTCCCCCCCCATCCATCTTGATGTAGAGGGTGCTCTCAGTAGGACTATTGTGCAGCCCCTTGCTCGTCAAAAAGGCATGAATCTTGGCATACCATGCATGAGGGGCCTGTTTCAGCCCATAGCAAAATCCTTTAGCTCCACTTGTCAATGTAATTCACTTAAGCGATTTAAACCTTTTCTTAAACCTTTTGATGATCAGTTACATGTCTGCACCTTGGACCCCAACTTCTTTCATCATCCCTTTCTCCATTCTCACATCTTTTTTTGCCTCAATCGCATTCCCATTACCCCCTTAAATCCTCATGCAGTACTTCAAGCACTCACGCTTGTCTTCCAAGAGGTTTGTCTCTATCTCAATTTGGATCACAACACTTACGAAACAAGTCTTTCCCACCTTTTTTGGAAAATATTCTTCTTTCATTTCCCCAACCTTAAAACCCAACAATCCATTTTAGAAAACAAGGCTCTTCTTGATGAAATAAATTGGCTTTCTAACCATGTGTTCCCAAACTTCCATTTTTCTTTGCATGTATTTAGTACAAAAACTCGCCCTTGTTAGAATAAACTCTCTCGAGTCTTTGCCCCAAACTGCTTTGCCTTCTGATACACTAATATCCATCTCAAACGACTCCATTAAGATTCCTCGCAACTCCAACAACCTTCCTTATCTCATGTGCACTTATAAACCACCAAAACTCAACTTTCATTGGCTTACTAACATTAGTGGAGAATGGGGGTTTCAAAAGGGCCTCCAATTAGTGTTTCCTAATTTCAAGGGATTAGAGAGTGATTTGAGGTGTACTAATGAGAGTGCTAGAAGGTGTGAGGCAATCATTGTATGTTGAGGTGAAGGGTAGGCAGGCCTGCAGAGAGCCCCTATTGGTTGCTCCCCTTACACTAGGGACCACCAAACCATCCCCCCCCCCCTCTTAACCCATGTTTGACCCTCCTACCAGGTGCACCTCCCCCACATGAGCCCAAAACTACCTTCAATGGCATGGTAGGGCCCTTCTGGCAAATTTTTCTTCTCCCCTCCCTCTTTCTAGGACCTCTGCCCCCCACTGTTCTGGTCCAGCCTGCCAAATCACTCCATTTGAACCAAATCCCATGCATTTTCCCTCTTCCTCCTCTTTCTTTGCTCCCTCCTGCTTTGGCATGCTTGCTCCAGCTTCTCTCTCTCTCTCTCTCTCTCTCTCTCTCTCTCTCTCTCTCTCTCTCTCCCCTCTACCTCTCATGTGCCGCTGTTGGAGCTGCTCTGTCCCTCTCTTTCTCCCTTTCCTGTGCCTCTGTTGCTGTTGCTCTGTCCCTCTCCTTCTCCCTATTTTGTGCCTCTGTTGGGGCTACTCTGTTGTCCCTCTCCTGTGCCTTTGTTACTGGTGCTTGTCCCTCTCCTTCTTCCTCTTTTGTGCCTCTATTGGAGCTACATTGCCCTCTACAAGCATGGTGAGGAGCAAGGCTACAAGACCAGGCAATGTGGTGACCTCTTGTGTCTTCCACAACACCAAAAATGCATTGGATGAGTGGATCCCTTGCACCCACAGCGTAAATGATTGGATAGTGATGAAAGGATCGACCAAAGGTCCACATTTACATGGGAAAAGATATGCGGCTTCCTTCATCATTCAATCAATCTAGGATACCATCACACTGTGAGCCTTTCTATCTATGTACCTTTTTCACCTGTAAGTGTAATGAGTCCATTTGGAAATTTTGTGTTTGGTTTCTAAGAGCTCTTATTTATGGTGGCAGATGTTTTCCCTTCGGACTTCGAGGAGTGGGAACCAGTTGAATCATTCATAGGAAAGTTCACTGCGATTCATGAGGATTTAGATAAGCAAATGCATGTCGGGGAGAAATTGGCCTCCTTGCGAATGAAAAATGTGTATTGGTATAATGCAACATACATCACTCCAATGACATCATCAAGCTATGGCCATCTGCAAACCATTGCACCACCATAACTTCAAGACATGGATTGCAGCAATGTGGACTCGAGGACATTGCAATCGTACAAGAACAAGATTGCAAAGAATGTGGGCATGGCCATGAAGTTTACATTTGGATCCAAATGGGCAAGGTTATCTTGGTTTATGCCTCTACATATTTTTGCTTGTTTATTTCACAATATATATATGCATACAACAAAAACTATGTGGTCCTGCAAGCGTGTAGATAAAAATGCTCTTGAAGATTTACTTAGAATGAATTGGGGAACCAAGTCAGGTGACCAAAAGGGTAATGTGTTTTAATGTCATGCATGTAAAGACAATGTGGTTATTAGATACCATTTGTCATGCCAAATGTTGTATTTAGCTTTTCAGTACAGGCGCTGGAAGAAAACAAATGGATGGCTTCCCCCAGACTCTAATGATGAAGACAATATGGGAGTAAGTTTGTCTATTGATGTTGAAGAGGGAGATGTCAAGAATCTGAATGTCACATCGCAATGGACTCTAAGGGATGTGCGAGAACACCTATTGGTCATGGAGGACGGCACGGCAAAGTCCTTCTAATTTACCTTAAATGGTGGTAAGATCAGCTGCCGTGTGGAGAAGTGCATGCGTAGTGCCAATTTCATTCCTCCTGCAACTTTGAAGATTGCTAACAATGTGTTTAACTAGTGCAGCATTTAATTTTTTGTTTGTCCAATCCTAGTTATTGCTTCAAAAGATGATGGACAATTAAATTAAAATGTTATTTCTTTTAATGTTTTCTCCTTTCAGTTCATGGTAAATGTTTTTCAAAAAATTTGGGGATTTTATGATTAATTTTAATTTTTAGAATTTTGATATATATTAAGGGATAAGTGCCCTTTTTACATCACATTCTCACTTTCACATTTAGAGAGCCATAGAAACTCCCGTCCTCAGAAGTTACTCCCTCCATCAATTGCTATTTGTCATGGATTCAGCTAGAACTGCGTTCCATGACTTCATCTCACAAACTACATTTGCAGATCGTGAGGAAGAGCTATTTTTAGTGTTTAATAGGACTTTAGATGTCCTAGGCACATATATGCGAGCCAAGGATGACTTCTCAGATCACATCCTTTACATGCAAGATAATTTCTCAAATTTTGCCTATACACTTGACCACTCTTCAAAGAGATGGGTTTCCATAGATTACATAAAGTATCTGTTCGTAGAGGAACCCAAGTTTGTAAAGCACTTAGACCGCTTTTGTGACAACCTTACAGACGAAGGGTTTAGGACAGTCGAAGTTCAAGACATCTTGGATGTGGGAATCACAGGAAATACAGGCATCAAATTCCTTTCATGGGAGATGACATTCATCTTCCTTCTCGAAGAAGGAAATTTAGAGGAAGAAGCCTCATCGTTTAGCACCCCCTCTAGTAGAACTGCTGATCTGGTTGTCCCTAGGCTAGACTCGGACATCTACATGGAAGTGAGTCTTGACAGTCCAATAGAGGAGATGGAAGCAGCTCAAGCATTCAGCCTACTTCAAGATCCCCCAGTAGAGTATCTGCATCGGAGACCGCCGCTGACCCAGACTCAGAATTATGATCCTTGTCCCCTCTCATCATCGATGGAGAAGAGTACATATTCCTCCATGACATAGAGATTCTTTTTGGACTATGAGAGGATGAGGCACTCGGAGTCCTATCGGGATTCGATGTTGACACAAGTGTCGAAGATTCCAGGGTTTTAGGTACCGAAGACTAGACAATGAAAGACTTTCTCTTGACGATGTTGGTTTCAATTAGGGATGCACACATGTCCGTATACGATGCACAACCCTCTCATGCAAAAGCTTCCACCTCCAACACAGGTCAGGAGAAAGCGTCCACCTCCCAAATGGAACACCACATAGCACCTGGTTCCATCAACATTGCAAATGAGGAAGGGATAGAAGCCGACGATGCTGTAGTGGTAAGTTCAAACAATATTTTTTATTTTGATGTTTTTTCAGTATAATTTGTTTTGTTAGTCTTCTAATGTTTGTTGAATTGTTGCAGGATGCGTTTGAGCTTGATGAATTTTCATATCGACGGGGTAATGTTCGCAGCGCATTTGGGCAAGATCATTCTTTGGCCCATCACCTTGGCAAAGTCGCAAAGCATATCGTAGTCTTTCACAGCAAATTTTCTCCTCGAGGTCCTTCGGAGCTGCTGAAGTGCAAGGCATTGTCTCGTGCTATCGGATACTCCAACATTACTTGGAATGCCGACAAAGTCATTTTGGTACACCGCCTGGCTGCTATCAATGCCTTTGGATCGAACATTCATAGCAACGGCTCTGTCTTTAGCAGTAGGAGAGGAGGATGTTAGTGCTATTGCAGCTAGATTTATATCTAGGAATCAACTAGGGGATTCAAAGACCCCTATTCTCAATGTACTCGAACTAGCCAAGAAGAAAGATAGCCTGTGAGGCCTTTTGTATATATAAACATATATTTAAATGGATATTTCAATGGATACATGACTACATGTCTTTATTATTTATTTTAAGTTATCATTGCTCGTCGTGAATTCCATTGTATTTTGTTTAAGTCGATGATATATTTTCTCCATTATTTTAATTGTGTTAATTTAATACATTTCTAGCCAATTTAGTATCATTTTCACCAATTCTGAGTATCGAAAGTTCATTTGTGTCAAATCCTCAAAAAATTTTCACCGTCGCACAGAAGGAAAAAGTGTCTGGTGCATCGTTAGGACCCCAGAAAGCCCAAAACCCGCTACGGTGCGAATTTGGGCATTCTGGCAATTCCTTCAGGATTTGACAGAATTCAAAACCTATATTAAAATGATCAGTTACTGTAGTCATAGAAATGAAAAATACACAACAATGCAATAGTGTAGAGAATGTTGATATATTTTATTAAAAAGATCGGCCCTTGGGCCTTAGATACAAGATAGTGCCTTCAAGGGGAGGGGGTGGTCTAAGTCCTAAGACTGGGCTGCAAGAGAATTTAGGGCTTCAAACTTGAGTCACTTCATAGCCGCTTTGCCAGAGCCATGTCCTTGTCCATGACCGTGATGTGCTTTGCATGGATGGCACACAAGTTGGTGTCCTGGAATAGAGTGGTGGTCACTTGCTTTGCAGCCTCCTGGAGCACCCCCATAGCTCCTGTGCTAAATCGTACGTCGTCCTTGTATCCCTGTGCTCTCCCGTACCACACGTTGGAAGAGAGCATGCGGGATTAGGTTGTCAGTGGTCTTTGCATTTGCCTGATCTCCCTTAGGGCCTGTGCTCCTAGCTTTGCTCTTTATAGCTTCCTGACTCTTGGTGGAGGCTTTATACGTACCCGAACACGATCCCATGGCCTCCTGTCTGCCTTGAATTTCTTCTGCTACTCTTGTCTGCATTGAGAATCCTTCTCTCTCGGATGTCTTGAGCTTTGTCCTTCTTTGGGATGGGGCTCCCTCGGCGTCTACTTTACCCTCTTCACGGGCACAGGGATCATCTCTATGATGGGCTATATCACCGGGAGACGGAAGATGGTGGTCTTCCTAGGAGTCTATTGGCCCTCAAGAAGCCTCTCTATGTCCGGGAGGTTATCGAACACATTTTGTTCGATCGGGGGAGGGCTCTCATGGGGAGGGGAAGGTCGAGGAGAAGGCTGAGGGGAAGGCTGAGGGGAAGGCTGAGGGGAAGGTTGAGGGGAAGGCTGAGGTTGAGGCTGAGGGGAAGGCTGGGGGGAAGGTTGATCCTCTTGGGACTGGGGAGTGGGCTCACGAGACTGGGGAGTGGGCTCACGGGACTTGGGAGGAGGAGAAGGCTCACGAGATTGGGGAGTTGGCTCAGAGACTTGGGAGGAGGCTCACGAGAGTTGGGGGAGGGCTCACGAGAGTCCTGGGAGACCTCACGAGAGTTGGGGGAGGGCTCATGAGAGTCAGGGGAGGCGCCATCGGGGACCCAGATAGGTTCGTGTGTGCAGATGCCATGGAGGTGGTGGAGCTAGAGGAGGAAGGGTGGAGGCAGCGTCCAGTGGATCTAGCAGTGTTCTTTACTCTTGCCATTGAATAATGAGAGTTAGGGTTTTTTTTAACGTTTTATATGGGCCCATCATGTTTTGACATCCCTTTTAATTACATTTAGGGTTTCATCGTGCCCCCTGGCCCCTGCCCTAACCCCTCCACCCCCCCCACCCTCATCACCCTCCCTCCCCATTGCCCTCCCCCTACTTACCCCGCCCACACCCGTCGCCCTCCCCCATACCTCCCATCCCCCCCTCACCCCACCCTTGCTACCACTCCACCCCTCCCCTTGCCCTACCCCATGCCCCCGTCTTCTCTCCCCCCTCCTTCACCATGTCCCCACTTTCCCCAACGTCATGTGAGTATAAAAATTGTCGTCAAAATAAGCAAGATATTAAAGAGAGTACACAAATTGTGGTCAAAATAAGCGATATATTTATTTCAGATTTGTATACAATTACACCATAGCTTCTGTTGGTGGTTGGACCCATCTGCTCCCTTCTCTCACTCTAGCTTGCAACCGACGTGCGACTCCTCGACTCCCTATTGATGCTTTCCAAGCACTATGCGTTCTATTCTTTGATACAATTTGAACTGCTTTTGCAAGTTCTGATGCCTTTGCCTTTTCAGACTTCAAAGTCCTTCCTAGTAAACCTCTAAAAAACTAGTCGAACATCTCATGCAATGCATTGCTACGAGTGACACCACCACCATGCCTTGAGTTCTTGAAGTAGGCTGCCTTGGTTCTATAGTGCGACTTCTCCATGCCTTGTGTATTCCAAATGGACAAAGGACCCCAATTTTGTACAAACCATGGTCCATGTGCATGGAGAATATGCTGCAAACAAATGAGAATCATTTCAACAACAAAAACTGTTTATAAAGCAAGTGCTAAATATTATGATGGTGCCAAGATTACCATGTAATATGTAATGTGCGATTCCCCCCATGCTTTCACCATTAATTGCATAAACTCTTTCACAGCCATCCTGAACCTTTCATAATACATCTCATCGATTTGAACCTGGCGAAGCAATTTTATCAATGCATCTACCTCTGTCCATACTTTAGCTCTCGAAGTTGCTACTTGAGGATGAGAAGCCTTATTGGTCGTGCATTCACACGATGCTTTCCAGTATTCCCAACCCAAACTACTTTAAGACAATGTATGTTTATCTTTGTCAAAATTGTGGTTCGATAGGAATCTCCTTGCATTCCCTCCACCCATGGACACTTTTGTAAGAAGATTCTATGTTACCCCAGACATTTTCTTACCCTCCTTAAGTTTGACATGTCCTCCATGGAATCCCATCTCTGACAGCAACTTCTTAGCTTCTACAATGCACCGTGCGGATACTTCTTGCAGAATTGAATTCTAAGCATAAACAAGATGCAAATACAACAACTTATCAAGTATGCACAGCTCTGCGTGTAAAGTACATATGTGTACTCTCTCAGGTGGGATGGGTAAGATGGGATCCCACTTTGGATCCTTCTTGTCACAATTGGGAGCTTACGTTTGGCTGCAAGATAGAATGCCATTCTCCCATTGTAAGCCAGCCTTTTGCTTACGTTGCGAACACATGCAATAAAGGCATGTGTTCATTGCATTTGCCCCTGTATCACAACCATGCAAGCACTTGAGGGTTTTCAAATCACTAGCAAGACGCCATTCAACTTGAAAGGTTCCATGGCCATCGATTGTCAATGTTTGCCCTTCCTCTTGTCTTCGGATCGTCGATGGGTTTCCTGTTCTATCTAGAAACCACTTCAATGTCTCATGGCACTCTTTTGGAGTCTCAAATGTTGCAAGCCACCATATATCTTTCTCGGATTGCACTGAGAAATCTTGCCCTACTTCTTCATCCCCTTGAATAAAGGCTAAGGCTTTATTCATAATGCAAATGCTGACTCTCTCTAACTTGTGCTCTTTCACCAATTGAGCTTCATCCATTTTGATGACAAATATGAGCTTTCCATTGCAATGTGTTGAATAAAAGAGAAAAATCGTTAGGATAAACATGATATAGGAAATGAACTAAGTAAAGTGCAATGCTATAATGGATTTTCTCTTGCCATCTTCTCTCATGCTGTGACAACAAAAAATGATATTTTCTTCTGAAACTTGTGGGAGGATTTGTGGGGCCCACAAGGTGACAAAAGCTAGCCACGGAGACAAAGAACCAAGAAGCGTGATGGAGAAGTTGGTGGTGGGAGACGGCTCTTTGTGGCTACTCTCGTTGTGGCTTGTCAATCTTTTGATGTCGACTACTTTATTTCATTTAATCATTAATGTGGGTTTGACACTAATTAGAATAATTAGTGAAAATGATTGCAAATGTGATCATGAGTGGAGTGCATCATTGTAAATACCAATCCGTGAATTATAAATACCTTGGTATAGGGATATAATGGTTTAAGAGATATATTATTTGCTTTGTAATTGGGAAATAGAAATGAGTCATATATTTAGAGTGGGCCTAAAGTCTACATGGACTCAATAATGTACTAAAATAATAGGGAGTGCACATGGAGAGCATGTGGAGGGCATGAGGAAAAGTGTGGAGGAGAGTGGAGTCAAAAGGAATCCTTCTAGAATTCTTATGTGGAATGTGGAGGATGTTGACATGTGGAAATGAGGAGGGTCCTCTTGGGCTCCATGTGAGAGTACTATTGACTTTTCTACTCAAAAGGATAAAGAAGCATTTTGTGATGGGACACTTGTCAAAATCCTCCTAAAAGGACAATTGATGGTGACCCATGCCCTTATGTCACAAAGGGGTGAAAGAATCTACTGCTAGCAAATGTAATAGGGTGAAGGAAGGTGAGAATTGCACTATAAAAGAAGCCCCTCCCCTCTCAAGCATCTCATTTTCTCCTTGTAGTTGTTGCCTTGTATCTAGCTCCTTCCATGCCTCTCCTCTCCCTCGAGCCTTAGCCCCTCTCTTCTTTGTAGTTCTCTCCCATTGGGAAGCTTTCCTGGCTTCCAGAACCAAGATCTTCCCTTCTTTTTCCATTTTCTCATATTTTTTCCCTCTTCGCTCAGGAGCTCCGTTTGTGCTCATGTATGGCTTGTTTTGGGATTTGTGCTGAGGGGATTCTCTACCCTTTAGGATGACCTCATTCCAATATGTACTGTGGAAGCAACCCCTTCAGTAAGAGAAATCATTGCCGTTTCCTATTGCTCAAGTCGCTCATGGACTGTTTTAGTACTTGGTCGTCAAACGGCCATAACTTTTTGCTCCCTATTCTGTTTTGGTCAAAACTATATCAAAATCTTCGTCTCTTTGAGATCTATCCATTTATGTCTTTACTTCTATGTTCTGATTTGCTGAGAAAATGTTACCATGTGCAGAACAAAGTAGACTTAGATTTGGGATAGTTTTGGAGTCTATTACTAAAATGATCCTAACTTCTCATCTCTTGTTCCATTTTTCATGAACTATATGTCAACATTCTTGTCTTTTCAAACCCTACAAGCATGCATTCTTTGTTTTGGGTTTTGAGGGACAAAGGAAGAGCTATTTCCATGCTATCATAGTTGTATTTTTATTTCCAATAATTGTGGGTTCTCTTGAGCTTTATTAAGATGATGCGGCCCAACAACCCCATATGTCAGAATGTGCCCTACCAATTCAGCCCCTTCACTTCCATCCATGTAGTTCTTAGTATGAAAATTTTCTTCCAATAGAGGCTTGCTCTTACGTTTAGCGTCGAACACTTGGCAGAAATCAATGCTTCCCCTCAACCTTTCCTCTTTCCCATGTTGAACTATGATCTCACCTTTGATGTTTATATCTTTATCTTGCTTTGATTCATCTATTTTCCTTTCCCTCTTGTTCTTTTGACTCTAAGAAGTGACTAGAATTAAGCCCTCAAATTCTTTGTCACATCTTTTGGTGGAGACGCCGGGTAGGTTTTGCCTAGGATTTTCCTATCATAACCTCATGATCTCAGCTTATTTACAAGCAAGGACTTTCTTCTTTGTGCTCATTTTTTGTGCAAGATGTACAGCATTCCAGTGTTTCATGGATCAGAAGGAGAAGATCCGAGGAGTTACCTTCGGGAATTCAATCGAGCATGTCGCTTGATTGGTTGGTCTATGAACATGCTGAGATACTTCCAAATTTCTTGGAGGGTGTGGTCTTAATTTGGTACGAGGCCTTGCCAAAAGATACAAAAGATTATTGGGAAAGCTTGGTCGAGGCAATGGAGGAGAGATTTGGGACATTGGAGTCACCAAATTCCTTGTTATTGCAGCTGGAGAAGATTTCCCAAAAGGAAGGAGAGTCAGTTTTGACCTTCGCTATGAGGTATGAGGATTTATTCATCAAGTACCAACAAGCTTCTTTGCATGTGGTTGAATCTTCTTCATCTTCTACGGGAGATTCTAAAGGTTCATTGGCAATGGAACATCTCAAGATGAGCAAATTTGTTTATGGTTTGGATTCTACCTTGCGTGTAAAGGTTCTAAGCAAAAATCCCAGTAATTTCAAAGAGGTTCTTCGCATTGATTTGAAGAAGGAGGCGGCCAATCATATTGAGTCCGCATTTTAGCCATCTACAAGTGTCATGACTCCGGCACATCGGGTAGAGGTAGCCTCAACATCCTAGATATCTGCTCCCTCACTGGATCATAATATTGCACAATTGATGGCAGAATTTTCTGATTTGAAGTTGCACTTATTGAATGCCAAGCCACCTAAGGCTCCACGAACTGAGAATAAGCCTAGGGATGAAGGCAATGTTACCTGTTATGAATGTCAAGAGAAGGGACACTATCGTCCCGAATGTCCAAAATTAAAAAAAAGAGAAGACAAGAGTATACTACTCTTAGAAAGAATATGTTTAGAGGAGGAAGATGAGGAAGAAACTTTGATGCCATTGATGACAAGAAGTCGTAAAACTAGGAGTGACGAGGAAGAGGAGGAAGAGAAAGAACGTAAACATAAGAAGAAAAAGTCATCCCGAAGAAAAATTGGACAATCTGATTTTCCTCTTGGACAAGGAACTCTTAGTTATGATCTATTGACATACCTTAGAGAAAAGACTGCACAAATCACATTCGGGCAGCTTTTGGCACTCTCTCCAAAACTTAGGAAGGAATGGAGTAAATTGACCACCACTAGGGAGTCTAAGAAAAAGAAGGAAAAGGATAATGGGATACCTATGGCACAAAAGGTAGACATAGATATGGGAGATGATGTACTTGTTGTTGATGTTATCATAGATGGCAAGACTATTTCTAATGCATACATTGATGGGGGTGCATCGATAAATGTCATGAGTGAAAAGACAATGAAAGATGCTGATTTGAAGTTATCTTCTCTTAACTCTCCTTATTGCATTAAGTTGGCTAATAATACTAGAGTGAGAAATCTAGGAGTTGTGAAGAATTTGGCAGTGGATGTGTGTGGAATTTCTGTACCTACAACATTTCAGGTTATTCCTACAAAACTAGATGCTAGGGCTTACCCATTGATCTTGGGAAGGCCTTGGCTCCATCAAGTGAAGGCAGTACAGAAGTGGGAGACAGGTGATCTTATTCTCCAAGAAGGGAATAGGAAGGTTCGCTACAACATCAAGAGTCACCACAAGAAGGTGGTAAAGGAGGAAACTTCAACTTCCAAGAGCTCAGAGTCTGAGTTATCTGATCACGAGACAAGTGGCACCTCCCAGGAGTCCATCTCAGAAGGAGAGGTGGAAGGAGTGGTGTTTGGTATTTGCCTTGGTGTTGATTGGGGGGACAATCAAGGAAATGGAGCTTCAAAAGGAGAATCATCTTCAACCATCTATAGGAAGTGGTGGATCGCACTAGTCTTCGCCAACAAAATGAGATTCTTCTTGATGAGACTATAACAAGTACTGAAAGAGATGAATACCTAGAGATGCTTGATGGGTTTCCTAATCTGTTTGCAAATAGTTACTCACAAGTGCACCAAGTTACTTTAGTGGAGCACAAAATTGACTTGAAACCTCAAAGCAAGCCAATACTGCAACGGCTTAGACGGTTGGGAGTGGTACAAGCATAAGTTCTCAGGAAGGAGGTAACTGACTTGCTCCAAACTGGGTTTATTTTTCCAGTTGAGAATTCAAAGTGGGTTTCTCTAGTGGTGGTTACTCTCAAGAAAGGAAAGAAATGGCGTGTTTATGTGAACTTTTGCCCTCTGAATGCATGCACAAGGAGGGATTATTTTCCTCTACCATTTCAGGATGAGATATTGGATCAAGTTGCAGGCCATGAAATATATTCTGTATGTGATGGGTACTCTGGACACTTCCAAATTCGGATTGTGAGGAAGATCAAAGGAAGACTTCATTTGTTACACCATGGGGGGTGTATGCATATAGGGTGATGCCATTTGGTTTAACTAATGCACCAGCAACTTTCCAACGTTTCATTAGCTAGGTATTTGCACCCTACTTGGGAAAGTTCATAAGAGTGTTTCTAGATTATTTTTGCATTTATTCAAGCCGTGTGGATCACTTGGAAAAGTTGAGGATTGCATTGAAAAGTATTAATGATGCAAAAGGTTGCCTTAATCTTGCAAAATGCTATTTGGCCAGGAAGAAGGTGGCTCTGTTAGGACATGTTATCTCAGAGGAAGGTATAGAAATGGATCTTGAGAAGGTACAAGCAATCATGGCCCTTCCACCACCTAGTAATGTTAGAGAGGTGAGGGGCATTTTGGGTAAGACAAAGTATTACCAGCTCTTTGTTGATATGTTTTCTGAAAAGATGTATCCTATAAATTTATTAACAAAGAAAAATGTATCTTTCCAATGGGGACCAGAGCAAGATGAGGCATTTTGTTTGCTTAAGGAATGCATGAGCCAAAGGCCAATTATGTAGCCTCCTAGGTGGGAGGATGATTTCTATGTGAATCCAAGTGTGTCAACTCATTCAATGGGAGCTATACTACTTCAAAAGGGTGAGCAAGGACGCATGCAACCAGTGTATTATGCAAGTCAGCAACTCACGGAGGCTGAGGAGAGGTACGATGACATGGAGAAAGAAGGTTTATCTTTGGTCTTTGTAGTGAAGAAGTTTAGGTCATACTTACTGCCTCGCCCTTTTTTCTTCCTTATGTCTCAACCTGCTTTACAATTTTTGGTTCGCAAACCCAATCCTGCTGGAACGTTTGCTAAGTGGATTTGTGAGCTTCAAGAGTTCTCTTTCACTTTTATTATAGAAAGCACCACTAGAACTTCTCTGGCAGATCTGCTTATAGGTAAGGAGGAAGAAGAAGTAACAAAGGCAAAGGAAGGCTTAGATGAAGAGTTGGAGACCCCACCAACAGCTTTCAAGCTGCATTTTGATGGAGCCTTTAGCCCTTCTAGGAAATGTGGGGCTGGGGGGCTAATTCTATTTGATCCAGAAGGAAAAGAGGTATGGGCCAAGGGTAGGCAATTTCCTGAAGCAATATCAAATAATGTGGCTGAGTACAATGCATTGATTTGTGGATTAGAAGATTTCCTAAAGGAAGGAGTGAAAGAGGTAGAGGTTAAAGGAGACTCTCAACTAGTCATTAGGCAAATGAAAGGTGTTTATAAGGCACGGAGTCCTAATCTACAAGATCTTTATAAAACAGCGATGGATTTAAAGGAAGCTTTTGAGTTTTGCAAGTTTGTGCATATTCAAAGAAAAGATAATCATCAAGCTGATGAGATGGCTACTAAAGCCATGGCTTCTTTCACTGAAGTTACTCTTGCATTAATAGATAAAGGTTGGCCAAAGCTCCAAGATGTTCAATATTACTTGGATGAAGGAAATTTTCCTCATGGATTAACCCCTCAACAAAAGCAGAGGCTCACAAGGAAGGCTCATCATTATATAATCCTTGGGGATGTTCTATACAAGCAAGGTAAAGATAAGGTTCTTAGGAGGGTAGTGAGCTTGGAAGAATCTAAAAGGATTATGGAGCTGTGTCATGAAGGTTCAGGTCACTTTGCTTCAGCTAGCACTACTCAAAAGATCCTTAACATAGGGTATTATTGGCCCCGACTCAACAAAGATGTCCATGAGTGGTGCCGAAGTTGTGAGGTATGCCAAGCACATGGACACAAGCAATTGGTTCCTGGGCCCTTGAATCCCATTCCAACATATGGTCCATTTGAGAGGTGGGGTTTGGATTTTGTTGGCCCCCTTCCTCGTTCTTTACAAGGGAAGTATTATATATTAGTTGCAAGTGATTATGCAACTAGATGGGCAGAAGCAAAAGGTACTTTCAACAACAAAGCAACAACGGTGGCATCATTTCTCAAGGAGTTTATATGTGCCCATTTTGTTTGCCCTTTGGAAATCCTTACAGATGGAGGGAGGTCTTTTAGGAATGACTTGATTGAACCTTTGGTGCACAAATTGAAAATAAATCATGTCATATAAACTCCATATTATCCCCAATGCAATGGTCTTGTGGAAAAAACTAATGGTTTGCTTTGTGGGCCCTTGTTTAAGCTAGTAGACACCATGAAAAGAAAGTGAAATGTGCATATACCAGAGGTTTTGTGGGCTTATAGAACCACTCATAATCTCTCCCTTGGTTTCACACCTTTTCAGCTAGTTTATGGAGTGGAGGCCATCTTGCCAATAGAATTGGAAATCTCAAGCCTTTGCACGTCTTTTTCTCGATTGTGCAACGAAGAAGAAACACATGCCCAATGTCTAGTACAGCTAAAGACCTTGGATGAGAAGTGGCTTCAAGCACTTCAACATTTGGAGGTAGCACAACAACATCGCAAAGCAAGGCATGATGCTCTTACCATGAAGAAGAAGAAGCCAGAGAAGGAAGCTTGGTCATGAATTTTGATGGTCGTGTGGAGAAGCAGCTACACAAGAAACTCCTTCGACGCTGGGAAGCTCCCTTCAGGGTGAAAAAATAACACTTATCTTTTGGAAGATGCAAATGGTCAAGAGGTCCCTGGACATGCCAATGAGTATCAGTTAAAAGTGTTTTATCCACAGATACCATGGCCAGCAGACCCCCATGCCAAGCATGGGGATCTGTTGGGGGGGGAAAGATGTGACAACAAAAAATGATATTTTGTTTTGAAACCTATGGGAGGATTTGGGGGGCCCGCAAGGTGACAAAAGCTAGCCATGAAGACAAAGGACCAAGAAGCGTGATGGAGAAGTTGGTGGCGGGAGACGGCTGTTTGTGGCTACTCTCGTTGCGGCTTGTCAATCTTTTGATGTCGACTACTTTATTTCATGTAATCATTAATGTGGGTTTGACATTAATTAGAATAATTAGTGAAAATGATTGCAAATGTGATCATGAGTGGAGTGCATCATTGTAAATACCACGGGTATGAATTATAAATACCTTGGTATAGGGATAGAATGGTTTGGGAGATATATTATTTGCTTTGTAATTGGGAAATAGAAATGAGTCATATATTTAAAGTGGGCCAAAAGCCTACATGCACTCAATAATGTACTAAAATAATAGGGAGTGCACATGGAGAGCATGTGGAGGGCATAAGGATAAGTGCGGAGGAGAGTGGAGTCAAAAGGAATCCTTCTAGAATTCTTATGTGGAATGTGGAGGATGTTGACATGTGGAAAAGAGGAGGGTCCTCTTGGGCTCCATGTGAGAGGACTATTGACTTTTCTACTCAAAAGAATAAAGAAGCACTTATGATGGGACACTTGTCAAAATCCTCCTAAAAGGACAATTGATGGTGACCCATGCCCTTATGTCACAAAGGGGTGAAAGAATCTACTGCCAGCAAATGTAACAGGGTGAAGGAAGGTGAGAATTGCACTATAAAAGAAGCCCCTCTCCTCTCTCTCAAGCATCTCATTTTCTCCTTGTAGCCTTGTCGTTGCCTTTTATCTAGCTCATTCCATGCCTCTCCTTTCCCTTGAGCCTTAGCCCCTCTCTTCTTTGTAGTTCTCTCCCATTGGGAAGCTTTCCTAGCTTCCAGAACCAATATCTTCCCTTCTTTTCCCATTTTCTCATATTTTTTCCCTCTTTGCTCGGGAGCTTCGTTTGTGCTCATATATGGCTTGTTTTGGGATCTGTTCTGAAGGGATTCTCTACCCTTTAGGGCGACCTCATTCCAATATGTACTGTGGAAGCAACCCCTTCAGTAAGAGAAATTATTGCCTTTTCCTATTGCTCAAGTCGCTCATGGACTGTTTTGGTACCTGGTCGTAAAATGGCCATAGCTTTTTGCTCCCTACTCCATTTTGGTCAAAACCTATATCAAAATCTTCATCTCTTTGAGCTCTATCCATTTATGTCTTTACTTCCATGTTCTGATTTGCTGAGAAAATGTTACAGTGTGCAGACTAGAGTAGACTTGGATTTGGGACTGTTTTGGAGTCTGTTACTAAAATGGTCCTAACTTCTCATCTCTTGTTCTATTTTTGATGAACTATATGTCAACATTCTTGTCTTTTCAAACCCTACAAGAATGTGTTCTTTGTTTTGGTTTTGAGGGTCAAAGGAAGAGCTATTTCCATGCTTTCATAGCTATATTTTTATTTCCAATAATTGTGGGTTCTCTTGTGTTGAGCTTTTTTAAGAGTTTTTTAAGATGATGTGACCCAACAACCCCATACGTCAGAATGTGCCCTACCAATTCAGCCCCTTCACTTCCATCCATGTAGTCCTTAGTATGAAAATTTTCTTCCAATAGAGGCTTGCTCTTATGTTTGGTGCCAAACGCTTGGCAGAAATCAATGCTTCCCCTCAACCTTTCCTCTTTCCCATGTTGAACTATGATCTCACCATTGATGTTTATATCTTTATCTTGCTTTGATTCGTCTATTTTCCTTTCCCTCGTGTTCTTTTGACTCTAAAAAGTGACTAGAATTAAGCCCCCAAATTCTGTGTCACAATGCCATAGAATTTAACCATTGCTTGTTGCAGTTTCTCAACATCTAAGTAGACATTGTTGAAAGCATTCATCTCAAAGGTTTGCAAGCCAGATTTCTTTTTACTCTTCCAAGTCATTATGCCCCTTACGCAATGGTACCCTCCAAGCATTTCTCTTGCACATTGGTTTGTTTCTCGCCGTGCACGTCTCATAAACAAAGGTGTGGGTAGGGGCATTGTAGATTTCTTATAATTTCCCAAAATAGCAGCCTTGAAAATTTTGAAAACAGATGTGTAAGCTTCATGACTTACGCCAGTGGTATCACAAGCTGCAAGCATCTCCTTTGCATCCACAATATCCTTGAAGTCCTTCATCACCTGTTCAGCAACTTGCACATGTAGGCACTTGTGTCTTGGGTCCCTTAGTATCCTAATGACATCACTTGACTTCAATAAACTAGCTAGAGCATATGAACAGTCAATATCATCCTGGTCCGTTCTTCCCATCACATCTTCCATGAAGTTCCTAAATAAGAACACAATAAAAACTTAGTCACAAACAGTGTAGCACAAAAGAGTGTAATCTCATTGGAACATTTGATAACCAACCTTGTAGCCCGAACTCTCCTCTTTCTAGCACCACCAGTGGGTGCCAATGCATCCATGTTATGTAAGTACCTTCTTTTCCTCTCCTTCAATCCCAAAGGTGTTTCTTTCATCTTTTGCACTTGTTCTTCTACCTTCTCTCGTTCCTTCTCTATGGCTCATCAAGCTTGATTGTATATAGATCTTTCCAAGCCTTTTTTGGACTTAGCTAGCTTACAGAGTGACATTTCTAATTCATGTCGCTTCAAGTCCAATGCATTTTGCTCCAAGTCCAATGCTTTGGCTTTATCATGAAGATCCTGGTTCTTCCTTTGAAGATCCAGCATAGAGTTATGCATTGCAACAATGGCGCTATTTCCTAAATGTGCTAGCATCTCTTCTTGGGCTCTGCGCATCTCACTTGCTTGCATAGCCATTGACTGAGCATTGTTTAACCGATTGCAACAACCAAGCAACCCTGCATGTCCATTTCCAACAAACCAAACTAGCTCATGCATTGTATGGAAAGGGGGGCTCTTTTGGTTGATAGGATCTAAAGGATACAAGGATCCTTCTAGCTAAAGGTCGAGATGCTTCTTTCCTTGAGAATGAAGACTGTGGTTTTTTGAAGCTCCCCTCAATCCTAGACTACGTGTGCTTGCATATTCAGCCTCCAACTCTAAGTGAACGTGGTACTTGTTGGAGACATCCTCGAATGGTGCCATGACTAAAGGAGCGTAGAGAAGGAGAAGGTGTGGAGATGCAGGCTTGAAGGAGCAGCACACAGGAAGAGGGAGGACGAGGAGGAGGAAGGATGGGGGAGGGAGGACTAGTAATTGAAGAGGAGGAAAGGGGCGTAGACGAGCAGATGTGGAGGGTGAGGAGGAGTAGGCGTGGAGGAGGAAGGAGGGAGGAGGGAGGAGCAAGAGGGGGGGGGAGGAGGAGCAGCGGTGGAGGAGAAGGGAGGGGGAGGGGAGGAGGAGCAGGTATGGAGGAGGGAGGGAGGGGGAGGGCAGGAGGAGCAGGCATGGAGGAGGGAGAGAAGGAGGGGGAGGAGGAGGAAGGGGGAGGAGGGAGTGAGGAGGGAGAGGGGGAGGGGAGGGGAGGGGAGGGGGAGGAGGGAGGGAGGGGGAGGAGGAGGGAGGGGGAGGAGGGAGTGAGGAGGGGGAGGGAGGAGGGGGAGGGAGGGAGGGAGGAGAGAGGAGGGAGAGAATTCAGAATTCGAATTTAGAAATTTGAAATTTTCGGTTCCCACCTAGGAGTAAGAGTTGTGTAAGAGGTGTAAGAGGTGGGGTCACTTTTGGGCTTAACCCACCTAGGTGAGGGGGGGTTAGGACTTTTTGGGACCTACCTTGGCCCTTTCATTAGGACTAATCCATTTCTTAATCCATTCCTTATGAGGCCCTTTTGAGACCCCAATTCTCCCCTAATGTGCTCGAGACTGCATCTTCTCTCCTCCCACCTCGGGGGGGTCACTCATCATATGTAGCCCTATCACGTGAGTTCAACAGAAGGATATTTTTTAATTCTAAAATTTACAGAAATAAATATACATAAGGGACTATTTAAAATAGTTTTGGAAAAAAATTACAGATTTGTATAGAAAAGGGGTACATTTTATTAATGAAAAAATTTATAGATAAGGGATTTTAAATATAGGCCTTGAACGCACGTGATATAGAGGGTTTATACATAGTGACCCCCCTGAGCCTCCCACCGACCTTATTTCTTCAGTTTTTAAGGAGCTTAAAAATGTCATCTCCTTCCATGGAGATAGACTCCATGCTACCTTATAAAAGATTCCTCAATATAAACACCAATTTACTATGGGGCATAGATTCAAACTTACAATTTCTTATTAATCTATCCCAAGATATCCACTCTCTCTACTCTGCTGACATTGCAAACTATTATGAAGCTATTCCTCACCATGGCACCTCTAGTCTTATGGTTTCCCTATCCTATTTTTGTAAACTTGCTACCGAATTAGGTTTTAAAGATTCTTCCAAAAAGACGATTGTTTTTTCCTTACAAAATCAACCAGGGTCCAAAACCCTTTACAACTTTGATACATTTCTCAATTACAACCACTTCCTACTTGACTTTTGTATTTAGGTTGGCCCATGCTACTAAATCTAATCAAAAGGCATACCCATGGGTTTTGCATGATCCCCTCTCTAGTGCCACCTTTATCTTACCTCTTTCAAATTCAAATTCATAAAAAAACTTGCACGACTTAGTCATTCCCATCTCCTCTCTCACTTTCTTCATTACCTTTAGACTTGTTGATGACATCCTCTTCATAAATAATCCTTCCATTACCAAGTTTCTTGAACCTTCCAAACCACTCCATGAAGATGACCTCTTTACCATTTATCCACTACACATTATTTCCCTTAAATGTAGTCTTTCCTCCTCCTTTTTTGATGTTGATAAAAAATTCATCGACCTCTCTGCCACTTTTCTTAACACACACATCGCCCTTTCTCCTCCTTTCCTAGGAGAATTCTTTACCACTTTCATTTGGAAGAAAAAACTTATCAAATTTCCCACTGTCTCCCTCATCCATTGTCATAGTCACCGACCTCTCTCCTCCTTCTACAAAGTTTGCTTAACCTTTGTCCTTCCCATTCTCTGTTCTTGTTCAAACAGCTTCGAAGCTTTGCTTCACCTATACATTCTCATAGACATTTGCAAGCACAGTGGGTTCCAACCTGATAGAATCACAAAAATTATCCATGATTACATCTCTTCCAATACCTTTCCTCAACTTAAGCTTGATTTGTTTACACTTCTATCTCTTTTAGGTAGATAGTAGGTCATCACACTAGGTGATGACTTAGTGTCTCACCTAGTGTGATGTACACTACTTGGGCAAAGGTGCATACACACACACACACACACACTTCCTATTCATTCTCCCTTTACAATTACTTTATCCCCCCCCCTTTTTCTTTAATGTTTCCCTTTAATATTTCTCCTTAATTTCTTTAATCACCTCTCTTCCATTCTTCCTTTATATTACTCAACTACCTTTTTATTTCCTTTAATTATTTACTCTAAAGTCCCTAAATTCAACTAAACTATCCATTACTACCCCTCAAATAACCCCTCAAAAATTTCCTCATTTTTTCCTAATTTCCTCTCTTTAGAAACTCTTTGTTTTTTATCTTCCTTTTCATATTCAAATTCCTTTCTTAAAATTCCTCTATTCATTTTCTTTTTCCAAAATAGATTCTCATTTTCTTCCCCTTACTTCCCCTATGCTACCCTGTTTTTCCTAATTCTCCTAACTACCCTAATTTTTCCCTAATCTCCTGTCCCTTCCCCCTAGTTTTCCCCTAATTTTCCCTTCTCTACCCTATTTTTCCTACCCGCCCCTATCTCCCCCTTATTTCCCCTAAAAACATTTTTTACCCCTACCTCCCCCTAATTTTCTCCCATTTCTTTCTAATTCCCCCATTTACTCTATTTTTCCTATTACTCCCTAATTTACCCTTTTCTCCCCTATTATTCCCTATTTACCCTACCCCCCCCCATTTCCCTAATATAAACTCCTCTTTAATATACTAATACCCCTAGATCCCCACGTGCACCACCCTTTCTACTCGCCTTTTTACTCTCCTTCATTGCGCGGCCTATGCACCTCATAATGCGCACCTCTTCTACTTCCTCGTAGTGATCTATGTGACGTGCGATGCGAACCTTCTCCACTTCCTCTAGCCCTTGGACCTCTCACATCCCCGACTCCCCCAACCCGACTAACCTATTCCCACCTATAAATTAAAGCCCTCCCATCACTCACTGCCCACTCATAAACTCTGCCCCGTGCTCATTTCTCCCACGCCTCATGCGAAATCATCGCACTTGTGCATCCCCTTACACCTTGCTGTATTCGGGGGTAGTGTGCTGGACTCAGTGCACTGATCGCGCAAACCCTCTAGCCACATTCTACTCCTCATCCACCTCTACGCGGTTGCAGTTCTCGGTACGTACCTCCCTCACGGATCATGCCCGTACTCCTTCTTTGCTGGCCAAGTGCAATGGTCTCATAGGTCCTTCTTTCCTCCATTAAACCCCTTGCTTTCCCCTCAATTGGGCTCTTTTGCATCGTTTGCAGCTAAAAACACCCCCCCTTTGTTCTTTCATGGCATTCTATTTAAACCCCCCCCCCTTCGTTCTTTCATTATCCTCTTTTTAATTCCCTATCCCCCCCCTCCGCCTCTCTCCTAATCTCTCCCTCCTCTCTATTTAACCCCCATTTGTTCTTTCATTCTCCTCCTTTTAATTCCCTAACCACCCCTCCCCCTCTCTCCTAATCTCTCCCTCCTCTCTATTTAACCCCCCTTCGTTCTTTCATTCTCCTCCTTTTAATTCCCCAACCCCCCCCTCCCCCTCTCTCCTAAATCTCTCCCTCCTTGCTATTTATACCCCCCCTCTTCTATATGTATATCTCTTCCTAATTTTTGTTATTCCTTTTCCCTCCTTTCCTTTTTTCCTCCCCCTTCTCTACCTATATCATTTACCCTTTATTGCCCCTTTACTCTTTCCCTTTTTATTCCCCTTATATTTTCCCTTCTAATTTCCCCTTAACCCCCCTTAAAAATAATTTTGCAATTTTCCACTTTAATTTTTACAACCCTAACTTATCTTTCTATGTTCTAATGTCCCCCTCTATTTTTTTGGTATTTTCAACATGCGTTCTTACCCCATTTTTCCCTCGTTACCCTTAATTTTCTGCTAACATCCTCCTCTAATTTATTTATAATACCTAAACCCATCCCCCATCTTTCTCTTTATCTCTCTATATCCCTTAATCCAACTTCTTCCCCTTCCTTTCCTTTTTAACTCCTTTCAAAATTCCCCCTCTTATTTTTGGTCTTTCCCACCTATCAATTCACTACCCTTCCCCTAATTGTTACCAAATGGGTCTCTCCTAGCATTATCTCTATATTTTCTGTAATTTTTAAAACTTAATTTGTCTTTCTTTCTACAAAAATTCCTCACTTATCATACCACTACTCTTTACTAACCTTCTCACTCGTAACTTTTACAACTTGCTTTGTAAGTCTATTGTTTAGTGTTTATTTTTATTGAGACTCTGATAACAAGGGAGGGGTGTTTATGACACCTGTCTTCGCAACTAAGCTTTAACTGGTTCTCACCACATTTTTCTTGTTGGATGGTGGTGGCAAGTAGGCAGGCTCCTCTCTCTAATAAAAGTGATGCTGCCAACGACTTATCAAAGCTCTACTCCTCACTTTTCCTTTTTTAGAAAAAATTGTTCATTCTTTAATGATGCTACTTCATTTTTTGTGGATGTTTATTTCAAAGTTTATCTATTAAACATTTCTCTTTCCTACTCCAAATTTGTCTACTCTTCACTATGGAAATGAGTGTTGTAAATGTCTTCTACACACACACGCTTTCCCTTGCCACTTTGGATGGTTGCACATAGGTTTGGACGGTTGCACATAGGACCTTTGAGTCATCAAGGCCGTTCTTTGGCTTTTTGACTCCCTGATCTAACTTGGTTTTCTTCTTTTCTCCCCTCCTTTTTAGAAACATTCTTGGGATGTCTCGCTCCGATCAAAGACCCTCAACAACCCACTTCCTGCTCCCTCTCCTGCTTCTTAGGTGGTTTTCTCTTGCTTTCAAGTTTTTGAGCTCTTTTCTTTTATTAGGGCTCATGATCTCAATGCTCTTGCAAGAAACTCCTCTTTACTCTCATCAAAACCCTCTCCTTCAATGATTGGGTTAAGCTTCTAAAATTCTTCCGCTCTGAAACTAACAGCGATCTGGGAAGACTTCAAAGAGTCACTGATAATCTTTCTGCAATTGACCTTAGTGATACTACTGCTCTTAATGAGTATCATTCCATCATCCCCGGCCTCGCCAATGACATACTCGTCCTCAATGGTGCCTTCCCCCTCCACATCCCTGCTGGCCTTGCCCCTCCCAACAATACCTTCCATTCCTTCATCAACCTTGACCTCCTCCCCTGAGGACAAAGCTTCTTTGAGACCCTCTCCCAGTCTCACTCCCAGCTTCCTCAACCTCTTGAAGGAAAGGAAGTGAAGAACTTCGCTTCATGTGTACCACTACTCCCCTCTAGACACATCGAAATGAAGGACCCTTTGCTTGACCATAGAATCTAGTGCCTCGACAATCTCAGCTTCCTTGCTCCTTTCACCATCCAGTCTCTCACCTTCATTTGTTAGCTCTTTCCAAAGAGGTTGAGCAATGCAAAAATGATGCCTACCATGGTTGTCAACATTTGAACTCCAATTACTTCCTCATCATTCCCTTCTTTCTTAAAACCATTGATCACTCCAAGTGTGGTCTCACTAAGGAGATCTTTTTTTGCTCCAAAGGCTCTAGCCAACACGAATCTGGCTTCTCAAACAAAGAAGACAATTACTATGTCAAAAATTGCTGGAACGTGTTTCGTTCTTACATTAAATGTACCTGCCTTATCAAGAAGACCAATCTCTCCTATAAATCCTCCATTCTGTGGCTTGACCATGTCTTATGGTATACGCTAAATCACATAGACATCTTTTTTCCTCTTAGCTCCCTTCAAGCTAAGGTCTTCGTCTTTCTCAATTGGACTTCTCAATTACCGAAGGAAGTCATTTTCTCCCTTATAAGATTCATACTTATTGAAATAGCCTACGTCGACTTTACCTTCCCCTCCTCCTTCCAAAACCTTCCCGAACACTCTCTTGCTCTCAGCATTCTCTCCCTTCCCTCCTCTTCTAAAACCAACCTCTCTCCCAAATGCAGACACAATTCCCCTCCCAAGTATACCCCCAAACTTCAGAAGACATCCCCTCTTGCTCCTAAGATTAATCTTTCACAAGCCTCCTTGGTTAAAAACTCCTTGCCGACCTCCTCCACTGCTTCAGTTCCCAAAGTAAAAGCACTTGGATGATAATATGCACTACTCCATCGACTGGGATAAACATTGATCTACTTCGGCTCTTTGATTTTGTAGATTGCCCCTTTTGGTTGACTCGAGGTACGCACTACTACTCTTCTCAACAATGGTTTACTGCATTTATAGCTATCTCCTAATCAGAAGAATCTGAAATATTTTCATGTTCTTTGCACTAACAAAATTCTAACTAAAATCCCTCCCAAAACCCTTTACAAAAATACTCTACTTTTACATTTCAATTCCCTTTCAGACACTATTCAAGCCTTTGATACTTTTTCTTTTAGTTGGAAATATACACCTCCCCTTAGATCCCTTCTCTACAAGCCTAAACGTACCTTCTTAGCGAAAAACTTCACCTCGTCTTGCCTTTGCATGTCTCTCAAGAGATTTAAACCCTCTCTCAAATCCTTTGATAACAAACTTCATGTTTGTACCTCTAACCCTAGCTTCTTTCATCATCCCTTTCTCCGCTTCCACATTCATTATGGCCTCAATCACATTCCTATCTCACCATTAGACCCACATCTCGCTCTTCAAGCACTTATCCAAACCTTCCATGACATGTGTCTCTCCCTAAACTTGGACCCTACTCCTCTATTAAAAAGCCTCTCCCATCTTTTTTGGAAAGAATTCCATTCCTTCTTTCCCCTCCTTTAAATCCAAAAGTCTCCTCTTGAAGACAAAACTCTTCTTGACAAAGTTAACTGGCTTCTTGGCCATGTGTTCATCACCGGTCTAGATAAGGCCTCCCAAACTCCCATCATTCTTTGTAAATTTTTAGTACATACCCTGACCCTTGAAAGATTAAACTCCCTTGAATTCCTACCCTCATCCAACCCCCCTTCCACAAATCTTTCATCCCTTTCTTTTACCCTTATCTCTCTCAATCTTCCTTTTACTTTCAATTCTTTACCCTATCTCATGTGTACCTATAAGGCACACAAACATAGCTTTCGTTGGCTTACCAATGCCCATAACTGCATCTTCTCACTGATCTCTTAGCCTCAAGGCTCAAAGAGCTTAAAAATGTCATCTCCCTAGAGGGAGAAAAACTACATTCCACTTATAAAAATTTTATCAATGTATCCACAAACATGCTTTGGGGCATTGATTCTAACTTATAGTTCCTCATCAATTTACCCCTTGAGATTCACTCCTTATATTCTGCTAACATAGCAAACTGCTATGAAGCCATTCCCTAGTTTGGCCCTTTTAGCCTTATGGAATCCCTCGCCTATTTTATGAACTTGCTTCTAAAGTAGGCTACAAAGCCTTTTTTTCTCAAATTCTGTAGTTTCCATCTCACAAAAAGGGATAATGTAAAAACCCTTTTTAGCTTTGATACCTTTCTAAGCTACAACCACCTTCTTCTTGATTCATGTGTTATCTAGGCTAGCTCTCATTATTGGACCCAATCTAAAGGTATCCCCATGGGCTTCTCTTATTCACCTCTGTGATGCCACCTTTATCTCACTTCCTTCGAATTCAAATTCATAAAGAAATTAGCATGTCTTGGCCTTTCCCACTTTCTCCCTCTCTTTCTCCTTACCTTTAGGTATGTCGACGACATCCTCTTCATCAACAATCCCCTCATTACTAATTTCCTTGACCCCTCTAGACCTCTCAATGAGGATGACCCCCTTACCATCTACCCACTTCACATCATCTCCCTCAAATGTAGCCTAACCTCCTCCTTTATCAACACCAACCAAAATCTCATAGGACCACCCTATCTCCCCCTAATTTCCCCTAAAAACCTTTTTTACCCCTACCTCCCCCTAATTTTTCCCCATTTCTTTCAACTCCCCCATTTATTCTATTTTCCCTATTACTCCCTAATTTACCCTTATTCGCCCCTATTATTCCCTATTTTCCCTACCCCCACCCATTTTCCTAATTTAAACTCCTCTTTAATATGCTAATACTCCTAGATCCCCATGTGCACCGCCCTTTCTACTCCCCTTTTTACTCTCCCTCGCCATGCGGCCTACGTGCCTCGTAATGTGCACCTCTTCTACTTCCTCATAGTGATTTATGTGCCTCGCAATGCGCACCTCCTCCACTTCTTCTGGCCCCTAGACCTCTCACCTCCCTGACTCCCCCAACCCAACTAACCTATTCTCCCCTATAAATTAAAGCCCTCCCATCACTCACTGCTCACTACCCACTGCCCCCTCATAGACTCTGCCCCATTTCTCCCAGGCCTCGTGCGAAATCCTCGCTCCTCCGCATCCCCTTACACCTTGCTATATTCGCGGGTAGTGTGCTACACTCAGTGCACTGACTGCACAGACCCTCCAGCCACGTTCTGCTCCCCAGTCACCTCTACGCGTTGCAGTTCCCAGCTCGTACCTCCCTCATGGATCGTGCTCGTACTCCTCCATCGGCCAAGCGCAATGGACTCACAGGTCCTTCTTTCCTCCATTAAACCCCCTACTATCCCATCGATCGGGCTCTTTTGCATAGTTTGCTACTAAAAACACCCCCCCTTTGTTCTTTCATGGCATTATATTTAAACCCCCCCTTCGTTCTTTCATAATCCTCTTTCTAATTCCCTAACCCCCCCTCCCCCTCTCTCCTAATCTCTCCCTCCTCTCGATTTAACCCCCGTTAATTCTTTCATTCTCGTCCTTTTAATTCCCTAACCACCCCTCCCCCTCTCTCCTAATCTCTCCCTCCTCTCTACTTAACCCCCCTTCATTCTTGCATTCTCCTCCTTTTAATTCCCCCCCCCCTCCTCTTCTATATGTATATCTCTTCCTAATTTTTGTTGTTCCTTCCCTCCTTTCCTTTTTTCCTCCCCCTTCTCTACCTATATCATTTACCCTTTATTGCCCCTTTACTCTTTCCCTTTTTATTCCCCTTATATTTTCCCTTCTAATTTCCCCTTAACCCCCCTTAAAAATATTTTTGCAATTTCCCACTTTAATTTTTATAACCCTAACTTATCTTTCTATGTTCTAATGTCCCCCTCTATTTTTTTGGTTTTTTCAACATGCGGAGCAACCCCATCATTGTCCATTTTCTTCTACTTTCATGATAGTCTTACACACATCCTTACTGTCTCATATGGATAGTGTACTTGCTACTCTCAAATTTCCTTATATAGGCCCTTAACAAAGTATTTGACCAAATTCTTAGATCTTTCAATCTCAAGTTTTACATCTTAATAGCGACTACAAATTTTGGAAGTTTATAAGCATAGCGTTTGTATTATTTTAAATTAGCTTCAGTAGTATCAACCCTTCATCCCTTGAGTCTGACCCGTCAAAGTCTATATGAACTTGTCAGTGATACACTTTGATTCATCTACTTGCCATATGAGGTGAAGTGCATCACAAAGTAATTTCAAAGGGGGGAATTCAAATGTCAATAAAATATGTGAAAATTGATCATATACATAAGGAGCAGATACATAAGAAGTAAATACATATATAGATCCAGCCAAGAGAGAGCCATGCATGTTTGACATATATTAGTGGCCAAAGGATCTAGAGCCTTATGTGAAGCAATGGACAACATGTGTTGCTTAGATCATGCTAAGAACAATGCTATATTTGATGGAATATGGAGCAATGGAACACACTAGTCAATGCTGAGATATTCAAAAGGAGGTTGTTCTAATAGGTGAGTTGGTAAGGTATTTGACTTGCTCCAAATGCAAGAGAAACAATGAACCAAGGTGTGTTTTCTCTTTGTGAATTAATATGTATTACCAGTTGCAATGTTTATCCAATTGGAGGGTGAAAGCCTTCCAAACATATAGATAGCGAAATTTGAAACCAGAGGCACTTGGTGCCATCTACATATTTTCTAATTACATTAGTGTCTTGAACTCTACCAAGATACAAAAATATCCTTCATTTTGAGCATCTAGGACACTTACAATCGGAGATCTTTCAAAGACCCACTCAAATAGGGGTGTCTCTCTTTAGGAGTTCAAATGTAGCAACCCACCAAATAAACTTCTTTGGTTACACACCAAACTCTTTTCAAACTTCAATATCATTTGCATTCTCAATGGCTTTGTTCATAAGTCTAATGCTCTCTCTCCAACTTGTGACCTTTCACAAATTTGCACTCATCTAACTTTATGAAAAACACTCGACAAGCACAAGCTCAACTCTACAATTTGAAATTTTGAAAATGTAAACCATTCAAGAATGACATTTTAAAAAAATTAGCTCAAGATATGATAAAATTTCACCATTGTAGCTTGGACCTTACATACTAGCTTATGTATATCCAACAGCACATTGTTACACTCTATGTACTCAAATTTACTTGATCTTTACTCTGTCATGCTCATATCATCATGTTGATTCATCTCTCTCTTTTGTGAAGCAATCCCCTTAGTGTCTTTTGCATTTTTTGTATTTGTGTTCTAGCCTTTCACCCCGTTTGGTCTTTCCAAAACCATGGTATGCTATCCTAAAAAACCTTGGATCCCTAGATTGATTTTCTTCTGTGATAATCAAATGTATTATGGTCTTGGCCAAAATGGCCTCTTTAAACCTTAACGTAGAAGTGCATTTGGAAAACATTATAAACATCTAAGAACCCTTGCATACTAATGCTAGAAACATTGCATATGTGAACAACTTCTTATGGATCCATCACTTTTCTTAAACAAGATGCAACTTTGCAGTATTGAATGCTGCAATGCACGTGATTTAGGATCCCTAGGAATGGAAATGAGCTATGCCTTCTCACAATGTAACGTTTATTACTTGCGCCTCTTCCAATGACCTCATTCATAAAAGTCCTACAAAAAGTGTGATGATGAGCTAAGAAAAAATAAAAGAGTTACTTTGTGAGACTTGTTGATGTTCCAGCTTGCTCAGGGTTGCTTGCAATAGTAAGGGTTCTAATACGGGTTGCAAGCTGCTAGGGTTCCAAGTAAGAAGTGCTAAAGTGCTCGATGCTTAGTGCCCTAGTGGGTGGTTTTAACACAAATATGCCCTCGCTTGCAATCCCTAGGTTTTTGTGCAAGGTCTGCAAACAAACCCAATGACAACAGAGTAATTTGACATAGGGAACTGGGGTGATTGAAGTTGGGGTGACCGTATGATGACACACAAAAATATCATTGTTGCACACAAAGAGAAACCCACATCCATTAATCATAAACCATTTACAAGAAGCCGCCTTGACTTGGCTTGAACCCTCTTAGTTCAATTGACAAACTCGACTAAGGACATTGCATTCATATGGACAGAATCGACTAAGGACGTATTCTCACCTTAGTGATGGCTTGGCCTAACTAGGAAGATCAATTGTTCATCCTCTTGTCGTGCTCTCTACTCTTGATGGGTCTACTTACCTTCCTTGTGGGCCATCTTTGTTAATTGCATGTCCCCAGTTTTAACAACTCCAAGGCTCTTTCTAGCTCTCTCACTCTCCTTACCTGCTACTATCTCAACCTCTCCACTATTTCACACTCTGCTTGTAAACTGCCTTCTAACTTTGCAAGTGCGATGATTGCTCAAGCTTCTACACACTACTGGGCCACTGCTCGGGTTTGCCGATTGTGTTGCATCAAACCCTCAGTGCTCTAGAAAGTTAGCCAAAGAGGTTTCGTGGTTCCGAAGAAATGGGCCACCTTGTGTACACCGCTTCTCTCGTTCTAGGCAGCTCATCGACTTGGGCAGCTAGTATATCCACTTGTAGCTGCCACGTGGTAAGGGGATCACCACAAATTTGGATAAAATTATCATGAAAGGCCCTCTTCTCTCAGATGTGACTTCTGTTTAGCTATTTGTGAAGTCAGAGAAGAGTAGCATAATACTATGGAAGGGCCTCCATAGTCAGTCGAATGAGGCCCTTAATCTTCTCAACAATCCCTTTGCGTTCCACCTGGAACATGCTTCACTTCCATATTGTGTGATCCCTGATATAAAGCTCAAAATTTCTCAAGGCATGGTCATGAGCTGAGATAATAGTAGTGATCGGCTCGAGTTGTGCATGCAATGTCGATTGAGTGAAAGATGCACTGGCTTCCTCAATATTGCTTCGAAATACCAAGTTGAGGTCATGTTGGAATGGTACTTGATGAGTCATTGCAGTAGAATCTTGATCAAGGGGAATAACATCATATAAAATGGGTTCCACGTCCATCATATCTAGCTCAGCCTAATCAAAATGAGTCAGACTCAGACACCCTTATCAATCGGCTTGAAGCTAATAAAATCGATCAGGGACACTTGAATACCCAAATTGCAAAATATGGGCTCAAGTTTCGAGTCTTCATCACGGTGTGTCTCCACCCGTACCCGTATTGGGTTGAGGGTGAGGAGGGTTTGTGCCATATCCTCTGCTTTGGTTACCCCAGTTACCACAATGGTCTTCAAACTTGTTGTTACCTTCTGAGCAAAAGGCTGACTTCTTGAGTGGAGAGTGATAACCTTATTGCCTTTCCCTACAGTAGAGCCTCCATCACTAGGTTCTCAAGGCTATGGCTGCTTTGAGGGATGTTCATCTTGGACTTATAGCCAGTGAAGAAGCAGTTGGAGCTACTCACTCCTGTATGCGCTTTGCTAAATTCTCATTTTGAGTGTGGAGTTGAGGGAGTTTCTTGAGCTCCCCTTGAAGCTTGTCATTCTTGGCATGGGGTACTATTTCAACTATTGTCTACTCCAGTACCTACTTAGTAGATAGAATTGGTTGCTCCTTGAGTTGAGGAATCTCCTCTATTGCCACTGCCAACTCTAATCTCAAGGCTTGCTCTGACATGATTAGTCGGGCCCTCAACCTGTATAACCACTCAGTCTCTCACTGCTGCAAGCTCAGGTGCTTGACCATGAGGTTTGCGTGTTCCTTTCGGAGAGTATTAACTTTGGTTACAAGCTGATCATGAATCTTCTTTCATCATCGAGCAACGTCTGAAAGCCATTTCTTTCAGTAACAATAGTGGAATGGTTAACCTTCAAAATATCCAACTACTCTTGGAAAAAGGTGACCATTTGCTTCTGGTACTTAGTTTGCACAAAGATGTGTGCAAGTACCTATGGAGGGAGCCAACTATTTGCTAACCCCAGTCAAGGCCATGGACTACTAGTCGCATGTTCTCCCTGATAGTCTGCCATTTCTCCTCAGTGGCCTCTCTTCCTTGAACCCTATTTTGAAGAAGTAGGGGGCCGACTAGTAGGTATTCAGTAGGAGGGTGTAGGGAAAGGAATAGCTATGGGGGATAGGGGAAGACCATGGAGGTAGAGGCCAAATTCATTGTCGAGGAAGGGGCAAGGTGCTCTACGTTCGGTTCTCTGCTTCAGGTCCTTTACTTGCAAGCAGGGTACCAAGTTTACTTATAATATCCCTTCCAGCTCGGCATCTTGCCCTTGCGACGACGTCCCATTTCTTTTGTCTCGTGCTAAGACCCCTGCTATGAATCCTCAGTCTCCTGATGTTGAGACCCCTTGTGCTTGGAACCCTCATGCTCGATTCCTTCTCTCTTCTCTGCTCCCTGGGAAGATGAATGTGCGTGAGATCTTTCACCCTTGCTTGCATATCCTATCCATGGATGGGCCTGTGGCAGTTTGCTCCTTAGTGTCAGCATCCCTCAAAGCTGGGGTAAGGCATTTCACTAGAGATCAAGAAATGGTACATGACACAGAGATGCGAACCAATGACTCTAGCCACTAGCCGATGATAGGAATTTAGAGTTGGTTGTCTATACTGAAATGACTTTGCATTACGCCCCCAATACCCATGTTCATCCTTATAATTGTCTTCCATTAATGACCTCGAATTCTGACTCATGCCATGTGGTTGCCTATTGTTACTTGCTTCTATATTTGTATCCACTCCCCTCTTCAGGCACACTGCAACATCAATTGTCACCAACCGATTGCATGGTGTACATGAAAACTTGGAAGATTCTCCCTCTAAGTGTAGATCTACCTTTGTCAAATTTGAATGCGTATCACTGGATGTGTAATAAGGCTTCACTTTGCTGCCATTGTAAAGTTTAGGAAAAACTCAGCCTTCCAAATCCTAAATCTGAATAGTGCCATTTGAGAAAACTTCAATCAATCTATAGGGTCCATTCCATCCAAGGTTGAAATTGGTTTTTATAGGCCCTATTTTTCTTGTTTACAAACAACACAAGCATACCTTTTTGCAAATGCTTCGGTTTAATATGACGATCATGCCATGCTTTCTAGTGTTGTTGAATAACCCTACTACTATGACCAAGCTGCTAGGAGACGCAGTTAATCCAGGTGGGCTAGTTGATGCAATCGCCCCTTGATTGCTTTCGATTCACCAAGATGGTGTTCGGCTGCAATACAAAGACTCCGTACCACAAACTCAAGAGGAACAACTGCTTCTAGTCCAAAAGTCGTACAAAAATGGCTTGTTAAATTAGTAGAGACCTTATATGTAGTGCGGTAAGCCTAGAATGCAACATGTAACTTAGTATCCCAATCACTTTTTGTAGACCGCACGGTCTTAGTGAGAATGAGTTTGATAGTTTTATTAGTCGATTCACCACCACCATTTCCTCGAGCATAGTATGTGGTTGACACAATGTGCATGATTTTAAACTCAGCATTGAGTAACCACATGAATTCATTAATAAAATGAGATCCTTGATCATGACAATTCGAATTGGGCATCCATATCTGCAAATGATATGTTCAAAGAGAAATCATGCTGTATTTCATGTTGAATTGTCCCGAAGAGCTTTAGCTTCAACCCATTTAGTAGCACAATTAGTGGCAACAACATATTTGTTACCTGTATGTTGAGCTAACTTAAAAGAGCCAATAAAATCAAGTCCCCTTCTTTGAAAAGCTTCCCATGGTTGAGTAGGTATGTTGATTCGGCAACGACTGGCCAGTTTGTTGACATACATCACATTGTTGACATTTCTTGACTGCATCTGCAAATAATGTCCCAGCTTGCAATACTTTGCGGGCTGTTAGTTCATTTTGGAAATTTCCACTGAACGGTCCTTAGTGAGCTTCATGTAATACAATAGCTCATTCTCATGAGGAAGAACCCATCTGCGTGACACTTCATATGCACAATGTCTGTATAATTGTCCACCAATGAATGTGTATTTGCAAGACTTCAAGGCTAATATATCATGGGGCATGTGTTGAAGAAATATTCCTTTAGATAAATAGTCTACAGATTCACCAGACTCTGTCTCAAGAAAATCAACTATAAATAGATCTTGCATCAAGCAACTCAATAGCCACTCCAAAGGTTTCTTCAGGTAAACAGCCACTCCAGATGATCAACATAAAAGCCAAATGGATTCCTAACTAAATAATGTCTCAATTTTTTAACACTGAAAATCATGCCAAGAGCCTCTTGCTCAGTAGTACTCTGATTGGATTTAGTAGTCATAAGCAATCTGCTTGCATAATAGACTGGATAATCAAGCGTGCCATCCAATTGAGCCAATATAATACCTAGAGCATAGCCTGAAGCATCCACATGTACATGAAAAATAATATCCCATCTTGGTCATCTGAGTATGGGAGTAGTCATAGCTTGGTTTTTAAGCTCATCAAAAACCTTTGACAGTTCATCTGTCGATTCAAATTTGGTATCCTTATTTGTGAACTCATATAAAGGAGCTGCAATTTTGGCAAAATATTTTACAAATCTTCTATAGAAACTTATGAATCCCACAAATGATCTTAATTGTGTCAAGTTAGCGGGTTCAAACATTGCTTGAATAGCACAAATTTTACTTGGATCGATACAAATGCTTGCCTTGGAAATTACATGCCTAGGTAATACACCAACTCCAACACAAAAGATAGACTTGGTCGGGGTAAGAGATATACCTGCCTGATAATCGTTAAAAAAAATTATCCAAAAGACCCAATTGATTGGCCTGTGAAGAGTAAACACTAAAATCATCTAGGTATATAGCGATGAATTCTATCACACGTAGTCACGAAAATTTTCTACCATGAATTTTTGAAATGTTGAAGGGGCATTTCGCAAACTAAAAGGCATCATATGCTCCCCACGTGGTGGTGAATGCAGTCTTAGACTAGTCTTCAAGTGCCACAGTAATCTGGTTGTACCCACTATAAACATCCGTGAATGAGTACATCTCATGTCCTGCAACCCACTATAACCATCCATGAATGAGTACATCTCATGTCCTCCAGCCTGATCAAGAATTCCATCTGTAAATGGTATTGGAAATGGGTCTGGTACCGTTTGGGTGTTTAATTTTTTGTAATCCACACAAACATGAAGCTTGCCATTCTTTTTAGGTACCATGACAATTGGAAACAACCAATCACTTCAATCAATTAAATAAATCCTGCCCGAGTAAGTTGATCCAGCTCTTGACCTATTTGGCATAGTTAGGATTCATGCAATACATTTGCTAGAGAATGGGTTTAGCATCTAGGTCGTGAAGTTCTATGTTGACAAATCTTAGGTGGAACTCCTCGGAGATCAGTATAAGTCTAGGCAAAGACATCTTTATAAGTCACAAACAAATCTTTGATGAGATTCATAAGAAAATGCCAAATAGTTGTTGTCCTAAAGAATTAGAAGTTACTGATCAATTTTCCCAAGATGTTGAGTCTCAAATCATGGAATTGCATATCATTCCAGTTGGTGAACTTGACATATATCAAGTGGCAGAAGCTGATATAAAATGTAAAATGAAGGCTGAACAGATCATAATATAGAAGGATATGTATCCAAGTCAATTCATGGATTGTGGGTGAAAGGGAAATTGCCAAAACACCCATTGCCATCACTCGACTCGGTACTGACCAATTCAAAGGTATGTTACAAGATGTGGTTATATTTTGGAGGTATTTATTATACTATCACTCGACTCAGTACGGACCAATTCAAAAGGTATGTTACAAGATGTGGTTATTTCTATTGGAGGTATTTATTATACCATCAGTCTCATTGTGATTGCAATGGAGCAATAAGCTTATCCAATTTTGTTAGGATGTCCATGGCTAAAAAGTGCCAAGGTATTGCATGATTGGGGATCTAAGGAAATGATTATTAAGCTGGAAGGGAAGATGTTTGTATTCCCACTATGTTAAGTTAGTATTGATAATGACCATGCGAGGATTATCTTCTGTGCAGAGGTTGAGTTCCTACGTTGAATTAGGAATATGTGAATTGAAGGGTAAAGCTCCACCAACAATTGAGTTGTCATGCCAACAACCAGTTACTATCATCGAGGTAGGTGAATCTTCAAAGTCTCCAAAGCAAGCAGAGAAGATGGAAAATGTTGCAGTTACTAGCACAGAGCTAAGCCCGAGCATGGGAAACCTTTAGAAATATGAAGGTAGCATTGACTTTTACTGAGTTGATGCGACTTGCCCCGTATTGTTGAAGTTTTTCATAGAACAATTCAAAGAATCTGAGGATAAATGAAAGGACGTGGATGCTTTGGTCACTATGCATATCATTGACACACCTGTGGTAGATGAAGAGGTTCCTATTAACATAGTTAAGGTGAAAAAGCAAACCATTCCACGTGTGATAGTAGATGGTCGATCAGGAGTGAAAAAACTTTTGAGAACTCACAACTCGGTTAAAGTTTAAACACTATAAGTCGTTTCAAGTTTGAATGGTTGACCAGAGACCAGTGGAGCCAACAATTTAAGTTGCAGTGTCTTTTTGTGCCTTCCAACCCACATCAACAGGCATTGTTTCATCTTTGAAAGAAATTGCAGGCCCCTTTGACCGAGTAACTACCTGAGCATCCACTGTGTTAGTAGGCATATCTGCTTTGACTGCCCTACGTGCAAGATCTACTTTTCATCTTTCCATGCTATTCCTCAAAAATTTAACATGCTCAGCCCAGATGGGGCAATCATTCATGTAATGGTTTTCTCCACGGCGACAGCATTTGACCTTTGAAGGATCAGTCTTTTCTTTTCCATCTTTCCCTTTCCCTCCGTTATCAGGTCAAGGTGGCTTTCCACCAGTATTTTTTTCATCTGTGGTCACTTGATGTGCAGCTACTATGCAATTCCTACCATTGAATCAACATTCAGAGTCATCATGCCCATATTTGATACAAGTATTGTTGTATTTTGTTTTACACTGTTCTTCTCTGTGACCATTTCTGGAACATTTACCATACCATTTCTTGTTAAGAACCCGGCCTCACTCGAATGCCCAATTCTTTCTTTACACCTTTCATGACTGCATCATCATTATCACTGTCAGCATCCTTTTTATCAGTATCCTTTTTCTTTGGTTTACCCTTGAGAACCTCACTCTTCTCCAGGGCAACTTCTCAATCAAGAAATTCTTCATAAGTTCGAGTTGGATTTACAATTTTTGACTTCCTCAAGTCAATTTGAGTATATCCAATCATCAGCCATGCTTGCATAGACTTAATCATCAGGTACAGTTGACAACTGATTGATGAGAGCTTGCATTCGTAACACAAACTCTTGAACAGATTCTTTCTTTTTTTGTTTAAACTCGCTTAATCTAGTTCGAACATCTTCCTCATTGATCTCTTGTCGAAACCTTCATAAGAAAGCTTTAGTCATCATAGCATCCCAATCAGTGAAGTATCCATTGGGAAATTGATTAAACCACCTTTGTGCACCCTTAACCAAAGTACAAGGGAAATAATCCATGTACTTTGCAATGTGCATCTGTAGTAGCACCATTAATATGATAGACTCAAAAAAAGCTTTGTAGATGGCTATATAGGTCTTCATCAGTTGTACCCTTGTAATTCTTTTTTCCCCCCCAGAAATGAGGGTTATATTATAATATCATTAAAGTTTTATACAACTCCTGGGGCGCCAACTGCCTTTAGTAAGAAAACCTATCAAAATCTTAAGTATGAGATAATTTTAACAATATGCCATGAGTAAAAATTATTCAAATTAACATGGTTGTGTTCTACACTAAAAGAGCTTCAAGTATGTCTTTACACCTTGAAATTTGGGTAACACATGAAAAAGTTACATTAAATTGAAAGGGTATGGGTTTTCATATTTTTTTGGTTTACTCACCCTCATCCAAAAGACCCCCCCCTTGGGCCTGACATATTATGAAAAAAATGTACAAATCTTTAAATCTTGCATATTTTTCAAGGTATATACCCTATATTATGTGGGAGGGGGGATATGAAATTTTCATATTTTTCCTTGCATATTTGAAAATTTTAAAGGAATTCCATGCATATTATATATGGATCTTGTCCCCCATACCCTGAATTTTGGACAAGGGTAGTAACATATTACATATTGAGTTGGCACCCCAGGATACAACTATGATTTATCAACAGAAAAGCTTTCTATGATAGGTAGCAGGCATACTATCAAAGCATAGAAGCATGACTACAAACATGTAGTCCTCAAAGATACCCCAAAACATGATCTGGCCCAATAAGATGGCATCCTCATAAGTTAAACATCTATTCCAGTTCTTCTTTTACTTCAGTAGGAACTAATAGAGAGGCATTACGAGCTGTAAGAGTAGCCAGAGGAGCTGGTGGAGGGGCAATTGCGCATTCTTTCCCTGAATTCTTCAACAGTGAGTCCTTCTCGATGAACCTTGTATGAGATGCTAGAAGGATCTGCATGCGAGGTTGGTCTCTTGAAGGGACACACAGGAGGAGACATGATCTGATCCACTGACGCAGCAACGACGTTTGTTCCAATAGCAGCAGGGAGGGGTGATGCAGGAGGAACTGAGGAGGGAGGGGGAGGAGTCGATAAGACAGAGGGGGCTAGGGCTGGAACTCGGTTGCAACTGGGGTTGCTGAGGTGTCACTGTTCTGCAGGAACTCTCCTTTTTCGGCTTCCACCAATTCAGCCAGCGCCTTAGCTTGGTCCAGTAGCATGAATTCTTCATTTGCGAGTTTTTCTTCAACCTTGAAGTAGCCTTGGGCTTGCGTGTGGAGAAGGCCAAGCTTCTTGATGTTAGCTCTTCGTTTCTATGACACACATAATGATTCAAACATACTTTTAGTATCCATTATAACATTATTAAACAGTTTATTGCATCTCTAAAGCCAAATTGACCAGAGTGCTGAGGCCATGATGACGTTTTAGTTTTGCGGTAGGAGAGTCTCCGAGTAGAATGACTGAGTAACTAAGGCCCACCCATCGAAATTCTCTTGTCGAGGGAGGAAGTTGACGACCTAGCCAGGGGAGGTTTTGTCTGGCCCAAAGAGATTGCCGTTCCTTTATCAGCGGAAGGTCGAATCTAGTTAACCTATGTGATTCCAATAGGAAACTATTGTTGCACCACTTAGCTTGAGAACAGTCCCACAAATCTTTCGAGACATTGACCCCTCTTTTGCTTAGTCTGAGAGCTACTTTAAGTTGGTCATCTCATAGAGGATGGGTGCTAAACAAAATTGAGAACCAAATTGAATCTTGGTTGTAGAAAGTCTTCGTTTTCCTTGTAAAACCCTTCCATTTTAAAAAGGGTTGCATACTTTCCCAGGCTCACCACATCCCTTTCCAAAGCTCTGACCCTTTCGTGAAGCATCTTTCTTGCCCGAGAAGGAGGGATCCAAGAGGAATCTCTTTCTTGTGCCTGCATTGGTCAGGTTTGACTTTCCTCACGTTCTTCAAGAGCAAAGAAGCCCACACTGAATCTAGGTTTTGTTAGGCTTTTAGGATCTACTGAGCCATGAATCTTGCCGAAGACTTTTTGACATCTACCACTCCTAGACCCCCTTTCACCTTCGGCAAAGTATAGAAGTTCCATCTGAACTTGGCGCTTCTATTGTGCTCTAACGAGGCCCCCCATAAAAAGGTTCGAAACAATATGTTGAGTTGGTCAAATTGTTTTTTTGTAGGGAATCAACAAGCTATAAAATACATAATGGATGGGTAGATGTAGTAATTCAGCACAAATTTCCTCCTGGCCAGAGAAGGTTGTAGCCCTTGCCATCTACTGGTTTTACTCCTAATCTTGTCAATTACCTAGTCCCATCTGTCTTTGTTTGTGCACGTGAAACCCATTGGGATCTCGAGGAGACGAAAGATCTCACCCTCCTTAAGGATCTTGCATCTCTTATCTATGAGAATTTGGGGCAGAGCCGCCCTAGCTCCGAAGACTCTTATTTTCTCATGATAAATTTTATACCTCGATGCTATGCAAAAGGTGTCCAAGCATCTGAGGGTGCTCTCAACTAATCTGACATCGTTGCTCGGTGTGAGATTCATGTTATCTTCAAATTGCTAGCAAACTATTTGTACTCCATTTCCCCCCTGGATACCTTTGATGTTCCCATTGTCTTCTTCCTTTTTGATGAGCCAACCAAGAGCATATGCGGCAATGGCGAAGAGGAGAGGCGCTAAGGGGCAACCTTGTCTAATAGATCTTCTAAGCATAAAAGAGGAGGAGATAGTTCCATTGTTAACTTCCACCTTGGCTCTGGCTTGGTTCAGCACAGTGTCAATAGACGATATAAACCCAGGACCTGCACCAATGTCTTGGAGGGAGGATAGAACAAATCCCCACTCCATTCTGTTGTAAGCTTTATCAAAGTCTATTTTTAGAAAATAGATATCCTGGTTTGTCTCATCCGCATGCTCCAGTCCTTCCCAAAGAGTTAAGATGGCCTCTAAGATGTGTCTACCTTGGATGAAGCCTTTTTGTTCTTCCCTTATCCAGTCTTTCATTTTAAATTTGAGTCTGATGGCTAAAGCTTTAGCGAAGATTTTGTAGCTAGTATTAAGCATGGTAAGAGGTCTCCAGTTCTTGAGTGTTTCCTTGGGGCCCCCTTTGGGTATCAATTTAATCATCCTAGTGTTTATCCGTGAGTCGAGGAAACCTTTTGACTTGGAATCTTGCCAGAGGAGGAGGAGGCGCGGGCCCACTGTGTCCCAAAATTCTTGGTAAAATTCTATTGGAAATCCATCTTCACAAGGAGTTTTCTCCCTTGCCATGGTAGTAACTGCACCTTTTAATTCTTCTATGGAAAGTTCCTTGTCTATAAAGATGAAATCAAATCTTTCGATTGTACTCCTTCTAGCCAGTCACATTTTTCTCTTGCTCTGAGCTTATCCGTGGAAAGGGTTTCAGGATACCCAAGAATCCTCTAGAAGTGCTCCGGCATAATCTGACCAATCTCTTTTGGATCCTTGATTAGCCGTCCTTCGTGTACCAAGGTATCTATCGATTCTTGAGCTTGTTTTTTCCTAAGGCTTCTAAACATGTCATCATTTGGCCTGTCACCTCTCCCTGCCCACCATTCTCTTGTGAACACTTTGGAGTGCGCTGCTTCAATGCTTGCTTCTATCCTGGCTATGTCTTTGAATTCTTTGAGTCTTTCTTGTCCTTGGATTGTTGCGTCCTCCTCCAAAATCTTGATTTGATCTCTAATTTTTGCTCGTCTGGTAGCCCTAGCGATATCCGCTCGCTTCTTGATAGCCTTGAGGAAAGTACCTATTCTTTATGTGGCTTGTGTTGTACATGGAAGCAGTGGATGAAGCTCTAATTATATAGGATGGTATGTTGTATGTGAGGGGATGGATGGGAGAATATGTCAAGCGATGGAAGAGTGCATATGCTCATATCCATCCCGTCTCATTTTGTACTTGAAATCTAGAACCTTGTGGGCTACAAGTTATGTTGTTGTGTTGTAATTATTGAGATTGTGGATGATTTGGTATACATAATAGCTAGAGCCAACCTTGTGGCTTGCAAATACTTTCAAGGCAACATCAGAAAAAAGAAAAGAATAATCGAGTATGCGCAATCGAAGTTTATATTTTCAAGTCGCAAGGGTTGATCTAGCTATCATGTGCATTGATTCACCTCGATATATTTCAACATTTTTGCATTAACTTTACAGGTCCACCTAATCCATTGAAACCACTTAAATCACTTAGTCCACTTAGACCATGTAGTCCACTTGAATCACTTAAACCACCTTGTCCACCTAATCCGCTTATACCACTTAAACCACTTCCTTCACTTATATCACTTAAACGAGGTCATTCACTTATACCACTTAAACCACTTCATTCACTAAAGTAATCCACATTATGCACTTAATCCACATCAAGCTACATGATTCCACATTATTCACTTAAACCACGTAGCTCCACTTAGTCCACTTAATTCACATTAACTCACTTAACATTACGTTAGCTCCACTTTGTCCACTTAATTCACATTAACTCACTTACCATTACATTAGCTCCACTTAGTCCACTTAATTCACATTAGCTTAATTAACATTACATTAGCTCCACTTAGTCCACTTAATTCACATTAACTCACTTAAAATTGCTTTGAACCAAGATTTACTTCCATTTCCCTGACTTTTGTCTAGAGTGATCAGGATTGGTTTGTGGTCCGAAAAGGGGAGAGAAGCAAGAGCTAAGCTCTTGGTACACAAGGCTGCGTCAGCGATGTCTCTTGAGCTATACATCCTATCTATCTGGGGAGAAAGAGCGAAGCCTCTTGACATCCTCCTTTTCTCCCTTTCAATTGAATTGAGTTCCTTTCCGTAATCATTTAACTTAGCCGCTTGAGCCTTTGCCTTCCCTACTAACCTTGTTGCTTTTCTGCCTTTAACAACTATGAAGGGAGGACCCTCTTTGTCAGCTGACTCGTGCTCTGCCTGCTCCAATTGTGCCTCGAAGTCTTGGGTGGCTACCACAAATTCTTTCTCACCTAAGGTGTCTTCCATCTGTTCTTCCCTTTCAGTAGTAACCTCTTTAGCTTTCCCTTCCATCTCACCACTTGGGTTCTCAAAATTTGGCCTTGCTCTGAGTCTCCTTCTATTCCATGGGAGGAGAAGGGACCGGATGCTTAGTAGGAGTCTGAGTGTAAAGTGCCCTCCCATACTGCAGAGAAGCAAGAGTTGGGAATGCTCTTGAAGAAAAATTTTTGGATCAATGCAACTCCGTCCCCATCTAGAATACGAATGGCACTATGAGGGTCACAAGCGAGGTCCATTAGGACACAGGCTTGAGGGTTACCTCGGGGGCTTATAAACCTTTTTTGCTTCCACACCGAGGAACTGGCCAAGCGGTGTGCAGAGAGTCTCAATTTGGGGAAAGAGAGATAATGGTAAATCAGGAAATTCCACCCATATGGGGGCCTTAGACGGAGGCGGGGAATCGGGACTAAAGGAGGGCTCCTAGAGTTGTACTGACAGAGGCTTATTTCTAATAGTCCATGTCCCTTTTTGCACTACTTCTATCGCCATCTCTGATTTTTTGAAGATGAAGATGATATACCCGTTCCCGAGGAAAAATGAATGGTTGTGACAACCAGGCCTTTACGCGACTAGAAGTTATAGACCCAACCTTCTAGGAAAAGTGCAGGTGGCCTTGGGCCATGAATATATCCTACAACAGCGCATGAACAGAGCCATTTTGTCATTTTGTTAAGAAGTCCATTGTGTACTTTGACTGTTGGAATCTTACCTTTGAGAGGCTTTGTAGCCTTTAGAGCGTTTGGATCAATGGCGGAAGGGAACTTTGCAGGTTCTGAGATGGAGGAGGGCGGGGTGCCACTGAAGATTCTCGTGGCTCGTAGCGAGAGTTGTTCCTAGGTTGATTGACGGAGCCTTGAAAAGGCTTCTGCCTCCTCCACTGACAGCACCAGCATAGGTGCTCTTTGGCAGCTCCTGCACGGGGTTCCCTTTCGGGACTTGGCGCATTGCAAACTTGAGGACTCCATTGGATCGTTGATCCTTTGTAGCGAAGGAGACGAAAAGAGGTTTTTCTTTACTCTAGTTGTTATTAGGGAGATTACTGGTTGGAGCAGTTTTGAACTCAGAGAGAAACTTACGAAGAGTGTCCGCCTCTCTACCACCTTGTTTGAGTTGAAGAATGTCACTTTCCTCTAGGTGAAGGGTGAAGGGGGGGAGAGGGGTATTGCGCTTATCATGATCTAGATCTTGCATGACCGAATCTGATGCACTGTTGATGTCTATCTGATTATTGACAAGAGCAAGACTGATGGGACGGGGAGTGGGGGGGCGAGACGTGAGTTTCAGGAGAAGAAGACACAGAACCCTTGTCTGCGCTGCCATCGTTAGGGCCTCCATCGCATGGGATGCCTTGCCAAATAGCATGAAGATAATTATATCAAAGGAGTACATCCTTGGAAGCTATACATTCAATTAGCAATTACCTAAAGGAACAAAGTACACCTTCAAGTTGGCCATAGAATACAAAAGAAAACCAATTATTACTTAAAGATGCAAAGAAAGTAAAGAAAACCTGCAAAAAATATAAAAGAAAACCGAGTAATTGCCTTAGTTCATTACTTGACAACATGAATCCTCCCTCTTCAACATTCTCTTAACAACATGAAACCCTATCTCCCATTGGGAATCTCCTTCTATAACCATTTTCTCCTATAGAATACGACTCGACGACCTTTACCGGAGTCATTCTCCAAAAATTTCCAATATGAAATCTTTGTAATTTTTGCACAGATGGGACAAGTACGATATCGATTGTGGTAATGGACATGGGTCGAATTACTTAAAGAAAAGTAACAAACACCAAGGGCGAGAATACGCGTCAATCATTTCAAGCTTTGAGTATGTTTCCCTCTCTAGAAATAGTAATATCTTGCACAAAGAAAATGAAAATTTGTCTCTAGGACCCCACTCTGGGCGGCGGATTGAGGGAATATGGTTCAATAGATGTCTAGATAATTACCCACATTGTATGGACATATATGCCATTGAAGGAATGCATAGTTGGATTCTATATCCGTCCTATGAATCCCTGAATGACTACCCCAATACAACAACCAGGGGCCATTCATATTTAATATTTTCGGAAGTGAAAGTGTCTAGCATGGACATTAATTTTGGAGTGGGACTACTTGAATCGATATCCTCAAATTGTCATAAGGAAACCGGCTAATTAGCGTCGTTATATGCGTGCCTACTTTGTGATGCACTTCACCTCATATTGTATCATTGACAAGTTCTTATAGCCTTTGACGGGTCGGACTCAAGGGATGAAGGGTAGTGAAGGCAATTTAGAAGGCTAAGATTGCACTCAAGCAATGGAGGAGTTATTGATAGAGTAGCTAGGGCGGTGGCTCAAATTGTGCCACGTGGAAAAACGCGTTTTAAGGCCATATAGAGGTTGGGATATGGGGGGGTCGGGAGCCTACTTAAAGGGATTCCAGCACAGCGGTAAGACATACTTACCTGGGCGGGGTCGATCGGTGATCAGGAAGGCCGATGGCCTAGGGTCGGCCCCTCCATTGCACTTCGGACGGGCTGTACCCTAGCATCTCCCTACGGGGAGAGTGCACGTCATAATTTGTGGCAGTGGGGGCTCGCGTTCGCGCGGCCCCCTTCCAAATCGAGCTCAACTTGGACGGATCTGCTGCTTCGGGCCTCCTACCTACAACACATTGTCTCGCACAGCACCAGATCCATGTGTATTCAATCGTGATAGCCTGTAACTAAAACGCATGCGGGATAGAACGTTCTATGATCGCCCATTGCAAAACTCAGGTACGGCCTCCCTCTCTCCTTAGCCTCTTAGCTTGGTGTATCACTTCCACCGCCTCTGCATTCCAGGTAAATCGCGATACTGCAAAAAACTGCTCCTACTTTTCAGTTGTCCATGGTGCCCATTCTACGGCAGCATACACACCACCATGGATCACACATGATGTATTCACATTACCATTCTCCATGCGCTCCTTCGTTGTAGATGTTCTGGTCATAGTATGCAGTGCCAGCGACGATAAGCTTTAACATTTCCAACTCAGGACCATTCTTTACTGCTTGGGCAAAATGGAAGACCTAGCTTTGCCAAAGGTGATACATCAAGACTGCTGGAAACATTTCACCCTACCCTAATTCAAGTTGACAAATTGACACCTCCACATGATGAGGGCTCAGATGGCGAGATTGCCATATAATCATAATCTAGTGGCTCACTCGTATATGCTTTTGTATGCTGCAGGCCAGATGTGGCCAATGCAATCGACAGTTTCACTTTATCTCATGATGCACAGGGGGTGCCAGGGAGCTGGGCTAGCTGAAGCATTCTGCCTGCTTAGGAAACTTGTACCGAAAGGGAAATGATCCTTCCTGTGCGTACGCAGACTCAGACTAGTCACAATTGCCATTCCACTGGAAATCTTCCCATTCCTTTCGAAGAGGGGGTCATGATTCTGGCGTAACTGAGCAATAACCAGCAAGGTTCACAAAAAACCTGACTTGCCTCTTTGGTGTCGGGTAGGAAAATCCCTCTGCTTTCTCTGGGGTGGGAACAATGGCAAGTCGATCCAGTGGATATGTGGTTCTAGCCACTGGAGGAGCATTGAGGCAAAATAGCACGTCCACTGCGGCATGTTTGGGTGCCCAATATTTTGATTCAGAAGCTTAGCATTTTTGCCTATCATCATGTACAGATGGTAACAATGATTGCATTTTCTGAGTTAAATGGGCCGCAGCACAATCTCAACAAGTTTATCGATCTGCAATTCCATTTTGTGCATCGCCAAGTTCAAAATGTATCTTAAACTCATCCACCGCCTGCTCTAACATATGTTCACAACGCCTGTGTAGAGACCTCTTCTCTTGTCTGAGAACAGGGATACATGTACTGTCAACTGATGAAGAGATGCTAGACTGACCTTAGTTTAGATATGTTCACAAAGCCTGCATAGAGACCGCTCATCTTGTCTAAGAGCAGGGATACATGTACTGCCAATTGATGAAGAGATGCTAGACTGACCTTAGTTTATGAGTAGGCAATCCAAAAATAGATAGATGGTCTAGTTCAGGCCGGAAAAGTTGTAGGCAAAGCCTGGATCTTATTGGAGTTGGTCTATGCCTCTGATTGTTGATGTAATCTATCATCAAATGTTGAATCGATGAGAGCCTCGGAGATGATAGGGGGTCTAGTCACTAAGCGGATCTTGGCTGCCTGGATTATATTAGAGCTGGTCTTAGACGGTAAGTTCCCTCTAATTGCTGATTTAGTCTATCATCAAATGCAGAATCATCAGCCTGGGAGATGATAGCGGGTCTAGTCACTTGGCATATCTTGGGTGAGACCTCAAAGGCTCTCACATGTATCTAGACAGACCTCAGATTTTATTTCCTTCATTTGGTAGCTAATAGAGTTCGCTGCCCAACCTCCATCCCCCAAAACACACAGTGCGTGCGCGCATGCACACCCAGGAAATGTACATTTCATGGACTGCTTTGACCATCATGGTAGTGATTGTGAGAAGTGCAGCAGAAATGAACAGAATATGGAGAGAGAGAGAGAGAGAGAGAGAGAGAGAGATCCCCATTCTAACCTTCCTTGGAATGGTCACATTGTTGAAGTAATTCTTCCATAACCTTGTGAAATGGCAGTAGCTCATGTGTTGCTCTCATTACTATTTAACATATCATCTTTGTAGATTGAGAATACTTTGAATCTTGTGTAGTTGTCAGTTAAGTGTAGTTTGCTTGTGGTTGACATTATCTCTTCATGTTCCTTAAAATAACTTTCCATCCATGAAATAGCAAACCTTCCACAAGGTCCAATCAACTTTCCATAACGACGATTGCTCGATAGACCATCCTTCAAAGACCTAGATTGAATCCGTTGCACTCTATTGTTGCCAAGAGTGAGTTCATGCTTGAATGCTCCTCTACAAACCAATATATGGTCAAGGTAGTATTTAAACACATCTTTTGTAGTTTGCATGATCGATCTACATAGATAAGCTTCTTGCTTTTCATGATTAAGACTGAGGTAGTCAGATCTGATGGACTTGATCTTCCCAACTCCTAGATGTCTCAAGAAACCATTATGGCAACAATATACCTTAGATTTCTCAGAGAGTTGAGATGCAGATAACAAGAATCTTTTTCTCCTCCTACGATAGCTAGAATGTCGTCTATTGATGTATAGAGTCACTTCCTGATGTACAGTCGTGTGATATGTTTCATTTGCTCTTTTGAAGTACATACGATGTCTTCTTTATTTAGCGGAGTTAATAGCTTGGTTGTGCGCATGGGTGGACGAGGAAATCCTAAATTATTGTACATGCAATGGTGGCCGTGGAAGAGGTTAGGGAATGCTATCTCTTTGCAATGTTTGTCTTTGAAGATGCTTAAACGTGAAAAGCCTCCAGAGGGTGCAACAATTATTGTTTTGTCTTCAAAGTCAATGACTTGTTGGCTAGTGTAAATCCCATGTATTAGCGTGTTAGTTTCCAACTTGACATTTTCATCATCCATGAAGGCGGTTGTAGATGAGTCCTCTTCTAATTGTTCTTTTTGCAAACACTCAATGTGTTCAGCCCATTTGCAGTTTAACGTGACCTTTTGTTCCTTATATAGGGAACTAGGCAAAAGCTCATTCAATGCACACATTGTCAAAGTAGACCTTACTAAGCCACTCATATAATAATGTTTGTATTGAAACATTCTCTTAATACCAACAATGGCTGTTTCGCCATCTGTAAGGAATCTTCGGAGTATGTGCTAAGCTCTATCAACATCTACAAATACATTGACAATGCTTCCCTTGAGGCGGTATTGTTTGTCAAAGGTTAAGTCACCTATTTGCACAAAATGGATTCGAATTGAAATAAGACGTGCTTCAATATCATTTAGAAGACATTGCTATCCAAAGTTTCCCTTATGCTCCATTGACATGTTTCACTAGCTGGTGGTGCCAATTCCTAGACATGACCTCCACATTGCTAGATGAATGGAGGCTTGCCTCATGTGGAAAGTCAATATCCTTAAGTGGTTGTGGCTCCAATGATTCAAGATTCCAATGATGACTCTAAGAGTAAGCAACCCTTGTTATTTTTTGTAGACTAGGGAGACTCAATATATGATTCCAGTGATGACCCTTGCTGAAAACAATGATCATTGTTACTTGCCCTATGCAGAGGGTATTCCACATATGGTGCCAAGAAGTTGGATTGGACCTAGCTCACCACATTTTGTGGTAAAGGAGACTCTGGAGGAGAGGGGAGGAGGAGTTGCAAGGTTAGGACATGCTTTTGGACATGGAGTGCAAGGAAGCATGGACACCTGAGATAATTCCTTGAAATACCAAAGTAGAACTCAACACAATGCCCCAAAGAGTGTGGGCTTCATTCCATTATGGGGTATTTATACAAGTTAGAGAGCTTCTCTCTCTGTATGTAAGAATTGTAAGACATTCTCTCTCTACAAGTAGAACTTGCATATAGAAGTTACATGTAGGAGTTGCATGTAGAACTCGCATGTTGCATGTTGCATGTAGAACATGCATGTAGGAGTTGCAAGTAGAAGTTGCATGTAGAACATGCATATAGGAGTTGCAAGTAGAACGTGCATGCTGAGGATTCCTAAGAGAGATTATTCCTAGCCTTATGCAAGTACAAGTGGAGCTTTGTCGCTACTCTACACACACATTTTGTCCATGTTGGCACAGAGGCAACAAAATTTGTCATAATTTATGACATAACTCGATAACGTCATTGAATTTTGTCATAACAAATATAGAAATAGTAAAATCATTATAACTTTTGAATGAGGACTCCATTTTGGGAGCTTTTTGGCTCAAAATTTAGAGCACGAGCAGCTCTACAATGCCCCAATGATGCTTGGCCTTGTCACTTTATTCAAATTTAAATCATAAGGCACTCAAAACTTGGGTGCAAGGTTAGGGATCATTACCTACTACACAATTCCTTGTGCAAGGAAATTCCATATAACCAACACACATGACCTACAAGAACCAAGCAATAATGCTAGCATAAATAAAGCTCTTATTTCCCATTCTAACTCATATTATAGTTCATTTCTATTTGTTTCAACTTATGACATAACTTGATAACATCATCAAGTTCTATCATGTGATCCACATCTCTCCTTGTGGATATCCGTGATCCACATCTCCACATCATGTAGTCCACATCCTAGGGTGGCCATTTTAATTCTTTCATCTAATTGCTGATTGCTGATTTAGTCTATCATCAAATGCAGAATCATCAGCCTGGGAGATGATAGCGGGTCTAGTCACTTGGCATATCTTGGGTGAGACCTCAAAGGCTCTCACGTGTATCTAGACAGACCTCAGATTTTATTTCCTTCATTTGGTAGCTAATAGAGTTCGCTGCCCAACCTCCGCCCCCCAAAACACACAGTGCGTGCGCGCATGCACAACCCAGGAAATGTACATTTCATGGACTGCTTTGACCATCATGGTAGTGATTGTGAGAAGTGCAGCAGAAATGAACAGAATATGGACAGAGAAAGAGAGAGAGAGAGAGAGAGAGAGAGAGAGAGAGAGAGAGAGAGAGAGAGAGAGAGAGAGAGAGAGATTATAGGGGGTCTAGTCACTAAGCGAATCTTGGCTGTCTGGGATTATATTAGAGCTGGTCTTAGACGATAAGTTCCCTCTAATTGTTTATTTAGTCTATCATCAAATGCAGAATCATCAGCCTGGGAGATGATAGCGGCTTGGCATATCTTGGGTGAGACCTCAAAGGCTCTCACGTGTAACTAAACAGACCTCATATTTTCCTTCATTGGCAAGCAAGGCAGGATCACACAGCATTCTCCTTGGTAGATATTCACTCTAGCTAATAGAGTTCGCTGCCCAACTTCAGTCCCCCAAAACACATAGTGCGTGTGCGCATGCACACGCAGGGAATGTAAGTTTCATGGACTGCTTCGACCATCGTGGTAGTGATTGTTACGCTCAAGTTGAGGTAACATGACCTCGGAAGAGTCAGTGGACATTTTCCTTTAAAGGATCAATGTTTGTATTATATTTGTTTGGGCTTCACGTAAATGATCAAAAGGAATCAAGGTCAAGGTCCTTGGTGAGGGTGACCTGGCACAAGACTAGGTGGATCTAAGGCTAAGGGGTCTAAATGCATTAAATGTGCCAAGGGGCAAATGATTTCAATGATATCCCAAGAGAGGGGTAAATGATGCATTTAGGAGATGCCCTCAAATGATGACATGTGGGGGACTAGATCCATCTAGGGATATGTGGGCTCTATGTGTAGCATGCAGGTTTTCTTACTTGCATATCTTTTGGAGCTTGCTACAGTAGGGGTTGGCTGGGTGGAACATAGTTGTGCCTATGCCGGAAAAGTTTGGCGTTAATGGTTTAGTCGTATCATTTGGTATCAGAGCATAACAATCAGGTAACGATTTGGGGAGTCCACAATTAAGCTAGGCGAATCCAGATCATGAAAGGATTGTGTTGAGACAGGCGGCATGTTTCCCGATTGAGCAATGAGAAGTGTATCAGGTGGTCGGTATTGTTACCTTGAATATGCATGACGTTTGGGTAGTGTGCGCCTGAAAAAGAAGCTCTCTATCGTTATCCACCTTAAGCTTGAGCAAACGTTGAAAGGTGCAGACCTTTGCGATTTTTCGCTAAAGGATGGAGTTAGCCCTTCGTTGACGAGCCCGTTCATTTTGTTGATGTCACGATTGACGGCTGAGAGTAACCAGGGGATTGCGTCAAAAATTACGTGTGCCTCAGAGCTACTTGTTTCAAGTCGAGAGCCTTGTGGGGAGCCTGTCAGACCATAGAGATTGCGTGGGTGCAGGAGTTCACGTTGTGAAGACTGGTATTTGTTTATAATGGATGATCTTCTCTTGAATCCAGCTTAAAGGCAGGTGGTCACAAGACAGATTATAAATATAGATTGGGAGTGGCTTACAAGGACTAGTTGATCTCTTCATGCAGCATAAATATGACCAGGGAGCTTTCTATGCCTTTGAAATTTTGTTGGGGTATATGCTAGTTTATTTGCCCTCGGTATTTGGAGTTATTTGAGATAGCAGATATTTCCCTAGTATAGGGAAAAGATATTCATCTTGGTTCTCAGCTATTTTTAGTTGATGGTTATGCCTGTTTAGGCACCTTTTGTGGTTGTGAGATTGAGAAGCAGTTTGTAAATACAATTTTAGGCAGTGTTTTATTTTTATTTTTTTAAAGAAAAACCCAATCGACTTAAATGGAAGTTGAAGAAGAAGCTTCTAGGGTGGATCCCATAGAGTCGGGAGTCTGGCCGACCCCGCAAGTGTCGCGCTCAACAAGCCATACACTGTCTGGTAGAATTGCATTATTGGAGGATGCCTTGCAACATATTTTAGCTCAACAATTGCAAGCAAATGTAGGGCAATCAGAGCTCAGAAAAATGGTTCATAGTATGTTTGCTAGACCATCTCGTGAAGAGAAGGGTAAAGCTTTGATGGAGCCTGAGACCAGTGTTCATACGGTCGAGCCTAGGAGGGCTAAGGTGCCTAATATTTCCAATTATAGGCTAGAAAAGTATCTTGGTCGGATGTCTGGCCGTAGTTCCGATATCATAGAGACCTGGTTACACAAATGGGACGAGGCCTTCGCCATTTGTGAAATCAGGAATGATATAAAGAAATTCCGCGAGGCCACCCATATGTTTAATGAGGCAACGGATAGGTGGTGGATAAAACAACAGAAAGATGGAGTGGCATCCACTACTTGGGAGGGGTTTAAAAAAGAATTTAGAAAACACTTCTTACCTCTTAACGAAGCATCCCGAGCTTGGGATTAGTATCGAAACCTTCATTAGAGAAATTTATTAGTAGCTGAATATACTGGTAAGTTCAGAGAAAGTGTAATGAAAATTTATGAACCTCTACCTCAGTCGGTGCAAGTAAAAGATTTTATCTTTGGACTTAATGATCGGATCAAGATGGAAGTTCGGGCTAAGTATGCAAACACGCTAGATGAAGCAATTGCCATAGCCTTGAACTATGAGGATGCCAAAGGGAACAGACCAAGTGGATTTGTGCTGGTTGGGACTCGGTATGAGTACCCGAAGAAAACTGGGTTTAAGAAGAAGTGGATTAGCAAAGGGAGTGCCTCACAGCCTAGTGGTCAAGCCAAGCAAGCAAAGCCAGTTGAGACTCCTAAACCAAGTATCACCATTGGAGTGAAAAGAAAAGTAACACCAATGGTAGTCCGGGCTTGGTCGAAGTCTTCTTTGAACCCAGAGCAAAGAGAAAAAGCGAGGAGAGAAGGCTTGTGTTTTGGATGCCTTCAGCCTCATCAGTGGAAAGATTGTCCACGAAACAAGGATCATTGGATGGCTGAGATGGTGATCTCAGAATGCGACGTGGAAATGGAGGAAAGTCCCAGAGCAGACCAGATGCAGATTCAACTAGCAGGATCTTCTCAAAGGTCAGTACCTGTTTTGTTATGTGTATCTGTTGCTAAGCTAGTAACCAGTGCACCTGATAATGTCCTATCAAAGCCCGCAACAACGGGGTATACAACCTTTAACGATACGGAGTTAATTAAGATGAAAGGGCAAGTAGCCAATCATGACGCCATTGTGTTGTTTGACTCAGCGTCAACGCACAATGTAATTAACTCCAAGCTTGAAAAGAGGCTGAAATTAAAAACTAGCCCATCTGATTATGCATATACAGTCAGAATGGCAGACAACTGAAGTATGGGACCAAAGGGTTACCCACTTGGAACTTCGAATTCAGGACTATACAGAGAAGCTTGATTTTGAAATGACAAAGCTTGCTTATGCAGATATAGCCCTAGGTAAGGCTTGACATTCTAGGAAGAATCCAGCCATAGATTGGGAAAAGCACATTTATCAATTCAAGATGAATGATGTGTTGTATGTCTTACGAGGTGAAAAAGATATACCTCAAGGACCGTTGGTTTCCGTAATGGAAGTTTAAAAATCTCAAGAAGAGTTTCTGTTTCTTTGTACAGCATCGATAGAGCTGATTGATGGTCCTTCGGCTAGCACTAATGTTACCCAAAATGGAGAGATGGCCAAGTTGGCTGATCATATGGTAGAGGAGTTCTCTGATTGTTTTAGGGATGAGTTACCTTATGGGTTACCTCCAGAGCGGAATGTTCAGCATAAGATTGAACTAATCCTAGGGGTAGAACCTGTAAATAGACCTCCCTATAGGTTAAGTTTTACCGAAGAAGCGGAGGTGCGAAGACAATTGGAAGAATAGCTCAAGCTGGGCTAGATTCAACCCAGTTTCTCACCTTTTGCTTCGCCAATGATATTGAAGAAAAAGAAAGATGATACTTTTCGCCTCTGTATAGATTACAAAGCACTGAATAATATCACTGTTAAGCACATGTATCTGATGGCTTGGATTAATGATTTGCTAGATGCATTGCATGGGGCCATAATTTTCAGCAAGATTGATCTTAAGTGTGGCTACCATCAGATCTGTATTAGAGCCGAGGATGTCCATAAAACCGCTTTTAGAAGCAGGTTTTGGACATTATGAGTTTTTGGTAATGCCGTTTGGACTTACCAATGCTCGTGCTACATTCGTCATGCTTATGAACGATTCGCTACATCCACATATCGGGAAGTTTGTAGTATATTTTATTGACAATATTCTTGTGTTCAGTAGAAGTATTGCTAAGCATCACGAACACTTAAGAATAGTGCTCAATACTTTGAGGAAAGCCAGTCTCTTTATGTAAATAAGAAGAAAATTGTACTGTTTATGATAAGACTTGAATATTTAGGATTCATTATTACTCATGAGGGGTTAGAAATGGATCCAAAGAAAGTGGCTGCGATATTGACTTGGCCTATCCCTCAGAGTTTGACCGCTTTGCGATCATTCTTGGGATTTGTCCAATTTTATCGAAGGCATATCAAAGGATATTCCGAGATAGTGTTGCCATTGACTGATTTGACCTCAGATAAAGTACCTTTTATATGGGGGCAGAATCAACAGGAAAGTTTTAACACCATAAAACAAGCTGTGGTCTCAGGTCTAGTGTTAAAAATAGTCGATTCCCAGAAACCGTTTTTCCTTGAAACCGATGCAAGTGGCATTGCGGTAGGAGCAGTTCTCCTCCAAAAGAGAAGGCTAGTAGCCTTTGAAAGCAAGAAGCTTTCTTCCTCTCAACGAAATTGGCCAACTCATGAATTAGAGTTATATGCTGTTATCCATGCTCTGAAAACATGGAGACATTATTTGTATAGGTCAGAGTTTTATGTTGATGTTGATCATGATACTCTGAAACATTTTTGTAAACAACCTGACTTGAGAGGCCACCAAGCTAGGTGGGCAGAACTCATGCAGGAGTTTAACTTGACGATTTGGTACCGAAGAGGGAAGGATAATAAAGTTGCTGATGCATTGTCACGCATTATGTATAATATGAGTTTCATAGTATTAGATTGTGCTCTAATTGCTGAGATTAGAGAAACTCAAAAGGTGGACGAGTTCGTCCAGAGCCTTTGACCTAAGGCTCATGTATTCAAACCTGGGGAAAAGGGTGACCTGGCAGCGACCTATAGCTCCTTTTGTAGGTAGCCAGGGTCCTGACTAGGCCTACTTGGTCTGTAAAATGAGCCGACCGGATCTAGGCCGATTTGGGTCTGCTGTCAAACTCGGCCCGACTATAGGTTTGCCAACATGCTTGTAATCGACCTTCTACTAGGCCCTACCAGATGTATTAAGTAGGCATGTCGCTATTGCACAAATCTGTTGTTTTTATTCAGCTTCCTTGCATACTGTTTCAGCGGGTAATGCAGGATGGGACATGGGCCATACAGCAAGCCGTACAGCAGGCGCATGCTCCAGTTATGTCGCTTCACCTACTAGGTTTACTAAATGTGCATCATCCTCATATGGGGGCTCGAGGTGGGTTAGTGATCTATTTTAACACTCCTTCTCAATGGCTCACTGTGTGCCTATATGCATGCGTCATATGAGGTGCTCCACGTAAGAGATTTCATAAACACAACTGAGATGATGTGGTAAAGTCAGAAAATTCGTCAGGTCCAGAATCTCATTCGTGATGCGCTGCCAGATAAAATGGTAATGGGCCTCAATTTGTTTCCTTCATGCTTGAAAGACAAGGTTCTCGTCAATAGCTATGTGATTCTGATTATCGCACACATTATCTATATTCTCCAAAATACACTTAAGCCACAACTCCTTGCAAGCTACAATGCAAGTTGCTTTGTACTTGCTTCCATTGAAGAATGTAACATGCAACGTAATCTGATCGTGTGATCACAGCAAGGCCTTGGCATTCTTTGTTTTGGTACTGGTTGTCCTTCTTTCAACCCGCCGTTGTGTTGTTTGACTACTAAGGGGCTTTGGAATCCTTTTGGACGTGCCTGGGCTTTACCCCATTCAACATCATTTCTTGATTCTGGACGAGAGTCAGCGCGTCTGCTCGTACTCGGGTGGGTCGAAGTTCCAGATGGTAAAACGTATGTTAGTGTCCAATCTTGGAATGGATTTCTTCATATTATTGCTTTGAGACACGCCTAACTACTATGCTAGAGTGATGACCTTGTTACTGTAAGTTAATGCACGTAAACCATTTTGGGAGAGTCGAGAAAACTCATCTTCCAGGTTAAGTATATACTGTGGCGGTAGAAAACAGGCTTTGAGATTGGTAACAAACGTTGATGAAATGAAATTCGTCTTAAAATTTGTTGGATTCATATGCTTACTAGCCCAATGTTGCCACCAGGTAACCACCTCACAGGTAAGATGAGGGGCTGCTAGGTGGACTTTGTCTTGCTCATCTTGAATCTACACCAATGGAAAATGAGATAAGAATTGATGAATGAACTGAAGAATAGGTGAATGGTCATACTTACCATCGTATTTAACAAAATTTGGAGTGGACTGGGTGAGTGGTGTTACCTTTGTTGATGATGAAGCTGTGGCGGTGACTGCTATCGCGCTCAAAATTGCCTGCATAGTAGCTAACATCTGTTTGAGTCGGAGAAGCATCGCCTATGGTCTAGCTTTTGTTGCCTCTCTGGCCAGGCAAGCTCTGTGCGTCGTTGTGCCTCCTCATTCTTGAGTTCCTCACGCATCACTAAGAGCAATTTTTCAAAATCTGTGGTTTCTCTTTCTTCCAGCGTCTTTTTCCTCTAAATGTTATTTTGTCTGGTCCAGCTGTCTTCTACTTTCTTCTGGCCCAAAAGGGATCCTTCCTATGCTAGACCTAAACGTATCTCTAATCCTAAGACGGAAAAACTCTAATCCCGAGTGAGTACCAGTGAACAAGGACTGCTCTGTCTAACTTTGACCTAAGCCTGAGAGACTGACTTACGTAGCTTGTGCCTGATTGTCCCTGGACAAGGTCTCACAAAGGGGTCACAACATACAACAAAATCTCCTATTAGGGAACTATTACGCACTTGTCGATGTAGCTAGTGTGTTACATTGCACCCAAGTGCAAGGGTGCATGTGACATTCCCTCCTTCTTAACTTGGCAGTAGATTCATTGCTAAAGTAGTCTGCCAAACTTTTTGGAAACTCAAAAAAAAGTCTTCGTTGAACCACACTTCTTCATGCAAAGGAGGAGTTCAAGGAGAATCCAGATGCATTCACAACTCAGCAAAGGGTGGCAAGGAGAGGCTTGGAGGCCATAGGTCATTCGCACCTTGAGAGCGATGGAAGACTAGGCAACAAGGCATGGGTGGTAAGTATATATTTATATTCTACTGAGTATCTAATATGTTCAGTCGTACATATGTTTTTTCATTCATATCTAACTCCTTGAATTTTGATCCACAAGAATATGTGATTGGTTTGCCTCTATGCGACGACGACGAGTACAAGAGGGCATTCAGGATTGCAGCCAACCCTTGGTTTAAACCAAGGAGAAGAAGCAAGAAGGATACGATATCAATTGGCAAAAGGTAAACGAGCATTTGAGTATACCATAATCCTCATAGTTGTCATTTGAGTACCATCGTTGTCTTACAATCGACTCTCTTATCTTATTTGATTCTAGGCCAAACCCCCCACGTCCCCATCTTTTCCACCAATTTTTCTTCCTCTTATTAATCCTAATACTTCACTTCCACTTTTCATTTTCCCTAATTTCTCCCACTTAATTTTCCTCCTCCTAATTTAAGTAAAGATGCATTTTTTCTAACCTCCTCCCACGCTCCATTTATGTTAGTTTTTTACACCTTCCCCTCCCCTTTGTATGAAGCTCAATATTGGTTCACTTCATTCCACAATTTATAAACACGTCTTGTTGCACTTTTAATACTACATTGAGTGGTTTGAGTTCTTGGTAAAAGCTTCTAATTTATTGTGACCCCGATAACAAGGGAGGGGTGTTTATGACACTTGTCTTCCCAACCTAAGCTAAGTTGGTTCTTACTATGTTTTCTTGTTGGATGGTGGTAGGTATGCAGACTCTACTCTTCAATTATCCTATATGTTGGCTTGTCTTGCACAGCATAGGTATGCAGACACATAGAGTTTTCTTGTATTCCACACACATATCCTTTCCCCCTGCAACTCTAGACGGTTGCACATAGTCGACTTTAGTCATCAAGGCTTTTTAGCCTTTTGACTCCTTTCATTAAACTGGTTTTACCTACATTTTACACAAATATTGTTACTAATCCTGTTCTTGTCTTTATAGAAGTGCTCTTGGGATACTGCAGTTCAATCCAAGTCACTCAATAGCCCTCTCCCGACACCCTCTCCCGCGTCTCAAGCGGTACTCTCTTGTTTCCAGAAACCTGAGTTCTTTTCGTTCATTAGAACGCACGATCTCAAAGCCCTTTCAAAAAACACACCATTACTCATTAAAACACTTTCCCTTAATGATTGGATCAAGCTTCTTAAATTCTCGCAAAGAAAAAGTGATGGCGCCCTTGCTAGACTTGAAAAAGTTGCCTCAAATCTAGCCGCTATCAATTTCAATGACACCAATGCTTTGAATGAATACCATACCATCATCCTCGGCCTCGCCAACAACATCCTTGTTCTCAACTGTGCCTTTCCCCTCCCCATCCCAACTAGGTTAGCCCCTTCAAATACTAGTTTTCACAACTTTATTAACCTTGACCTTTTATTCCCTAAAGATGAGGCTTCTTTCAAAACCCTCTCTCAGTCCCTCTCACAACCACCAAAGCCCCTTGACAGTAGAGAGCTAAAAAAGTTTCCTTCCTATGTGCCCCTTCTTCCTCTTAGACACATAGAAATGAAGGTTCTAGTTGTTGATCATAAGATTTGGTGTCTTGATAACCTGAGCTCTCTTACACCCTTTTCCATTTATTTGCTTGCCTTCATTTGTAACCTCTCATCAAAAGAGGTGGATCAATACAAACAAGATGCCTACGAGGGGCGTTTGCATCTTAACTCAAATTACTTCTTCAACTCCCACTTCCTCCTAAGCTCTATTGACCATTCTAAATGTGGCCTCACCAAGGAGGTGTTCTTTTGCTCAAAGGGTGCCACTCGTAATGATACTAGCTCTTCAAACAAAGATGATAACTATTATCTGAAGAATTGTTGGAACGTCTTCCGGCCTTACATAAAGTGTATCTGTCTCATAAAGAAGATGAACATGTCCTGTAAATCCTCTATCCTCTTGTTTTATCATGTTGTCTGGTATATACTCAACCGTCTGGATATCTTTTTCCCTATTAGCTCCTTTCAAGCCAAACTCTTTGCCTTCTTAAACTGGATGTTGCAATTACCTAAAGAGGCAATCTTCTCCCTTGTCACATTTTATCACTTCAAGATCCTACTCCTTGAAACTGTAAAGTCCCTTTCCCCCTCCATCGACTTCTCCCTCCCCTCTTCTTTCCATGTCCCTCCCTTGCCCTTAGCATTCTCTACAGCTAAGCTCAACCCTCCTTCACCCAAGAGAAGACATAGTTTCCCCCCAAAATATACCCCTAAATTCCATAAAGTTATCCCTTGTCCCCCACTTAGTAACCCTTCTCTCACCTCTCATGTTAAAGATTCTCGACCGGAATCTTCCGCCACCTGTTCTCCCAAAAGAAAAACATAAGATAATGATGTTACCTCACACTATTCCATTGACTAGGATAAACACTGACGACTTGTTGGCTTTTGCAGATCGCTCCCTCTAATGGTCCCGAGGTACGTTCGACCAAATTACTCAACAATGGTTTATTTCTTTTTTAGTCGATTCTAGAGAAGAAATTTGCAAAGTACTTTCATGTTCTTTATTCAAACAAGATTTTAACTGAAATTCCCCTAAATCTCTTTTCAAAGATACACTTCTTTTACACTTAAACATTGATTCTGACATTCTCCATACTTTCAACTCTTTGATTTTGACATACTCCACCCCTTAGATCTTTACTTTACAAACCTAAACTTACCTTCCTAGCAAAATCCTTTAGCTCCACCTGTCAATGTAATTCACTTAAGCGATTTAAACCTTTTATTAAACCTTTTGATGATCAGTTACATGTCTGCACCTTGGACCCCAACTTCTTTCATCATCCCTTTCTCCATTCTCACATCCTTTTTTGCCTCAATCGCATTCCCGTTACCCCCTTAAATCCTCATGCAGCACTTCAAGCACTCACGCTTGTCTTCCAAGAGGTTTGTCTCTATCTCAATTTGGATCACAACACTTACGAAACAAGTCTTTCCCACCTTTTTTGGAAAATATTCTTCTTTCATTTCCCCAACCTTAAAACCCAACAATCCATTTTAGAAAACAAGGCTCTTCTTGATGAAATAAATTGGCTTTCTAACCATGTGTTCCCAAACTTCCATTTTTCTTTGCATGTATTTAGTACAAAAACTCGCCCTTGTTAGAATAAACTCTCTCGAGTCTTTGCCCCAAACTGCTTTGCCTTCTGATACACTAATATCCATCTCAAACATGCTTGACTCCATTAAGATTCCTCGCAACTCCAACAACCTTCCTTATCTCATGTGCACTTATAAACCACAAAAACTCAACTTTCATTGGCTTACTAACATTAGGGGAGAATTGGGGTTTCAAAAGGGCCTCCAATTAGTGTTTCCTAATTTCAAGGGATTAGAGAGTGATTTGAGGTGTACCAATGAGAGTGCTAGAAGGTGTGAGGCAATCATTGTATGTTGAGGTGAAGGGTAGGCAGGCTTGCAGAGAGCCCCTATTGGTTGCTCCCCTTACACTAGGGACCACCAAACCATCCCCCCCCCCTCTTAACCCATGTTTGACCCTCCTACCAGGTGCACCTCCCCCACATGAGCCCAAAACTACCTTCAATGGCATGGTAGGGCCCTTCTGGCGAATTTTTCTTCTCCCCTCCCTCTTTCTAGGACCTCTGCCCCCCACTGTTTTGGTCCAGCCTGCCAAATCACTCCATTTGAACCAAATCCCATGCATTTTCCCTCTTCCTCCTCTTTCTTTGCTCCCTCCTGCTCTGGCATGCTTGCTCCAGCTTCTCTCTCTCTCTCTCTCTCTCTCTCTCTCTCTACCTCTCATGTGCCGCTGTTGGAGTTGCTCTATCCCTCTCTTTCTCCCTCTCCTGTGCCTCTGTTGCTGTTGCTCTCTCCCTCTCCTTCTCCTTATTTTGTGCCTCTGTTGGAGTTGCTCTGTTGTCCCTCTCCTGTGCCTTTGTTACTGTTGCTTGTCCCTCTCCTTCTTCCTCTTTTGTGCCTCTATTGGAGCTACATTGCCCTCTACAAGCATGGTGAGGAGCAAGGCTACAAGACCAGGCAATGTGGTGACCTCTTGTGTCTTCCACAACACCAAAAATGCATTGGATGAGTGGATCCCTTGCACCCACAGCTTAAATGACTGGATAGTGATGAAAGGATCGACCAAAGGTCCACATTTAGATGGGAAAAGATATGCGGCTTCCTTCATCATTCAATCAATCTAGGATACCATCAGACTGTGAGCCTTTCTATCTATGTACCTTTTTCACCTGTAAGTGTAATGAGTCCATTTGGAAATTTTGTGTTTGGTTTCTAAGAGCTCTTATTTATGGTGGCAGATGTTTTCCCTTCGGACTTCGAGGAGTGGGAACCAGTTGAATCATTCATAGGAAAGTTCACTGCGATTCATGAGGATTTAGATAAGCAAATGCATGCCGGGGAGAAGTTGGCCTCCTTGCGAATGAAAAATGTGTATTGGTATAATGCAACATACATCACTCCAATGACATCATCAAGCTATGGCCGTCTGCAAACCATTGCACCACCACAACTTCAAGACATGGATTGCAGCAATGTGGACTCGAGGACATTGCAATCGTACAAGAACAAGATTGCAAAGAATGTGGGCATGGCCATGAAGTTTACATTTGGATCCAAATGGGCAAGGTTATCTTGGTTTATGCCTCTACATATTTTTGCTTCTTTATTTCACAATATATATATGCATATAACAAAAACTATGTGGTCCTGCAAGCGTGTAGATAAAAATGCTCTTGAAGCTTTACTTGGAATGAATTGGGGAACCAAGTCAGGCGACCAAAAGGGTAATGTGTTTTAATGTCACGCATGTAAAGACAATGTGGTTATTAGATACCATTTGTCACGCCAAATGTTGTATTTAGCTTTTCAGTACAGGCGCTGGAAGAAAACAAATGGATGGCTTCCCCCAGACTCTAATGATGAAGACAATATGGGAGTAAGTTTGTCTATTGATGTTGAAGAGGGAGATGTCAAGAATCTGAATGTCACATCGCAATGGACTCTAAGGGATGTGTGAGAACACCTATTGGTCATGGAGGACGGCACGTCAAAGTCCTTCTACTTTACCTTAAATGGTGGTAAGATCAGCTGTCGTGTGGAGAAGTGCATGCATAGTGCCAATTTCATTCCTCCTGCAACTTTGAAGATTGCTAACAATGTGTTTAACTAGTGCAGCATTTAATTTTTTATTTGTCAAATCCTAGTTATTGCTTCAAAAGATGATGGACAATTAAATTAAAATGTTATTTCTTTTAATGTTTTCTCCTTTCAGTTCATGGTAAATGTTTTTCAAAAAATTTGGGGATTTTATGATTAATTTTAATTTTTAGAATTTTGATATATATTAAGGGATAAGTGCCCTTTTTACATCACATTCTCACTTTCACATGTAGAGAGCCATAGAAACTCCCGTCCTCAGAAGTTACTCCCTCCATCAACTACTATTTGTCATGGATTCAGCTAGAACTGTGTTCCATGACTTCATCTCACAAACTAAATTTGCAGATCATGAGGAAGAGCTATTTTTAGTGTTTAATAGGACTTTAGATGTCCTAGGCACATATATGCGAGCCAAGGATGAGTTCTCAGATCACATCCTTTACATGCAAGATAATTTCTCAAATTTTGCCTATACACTTGACCACTCTTCAAAGAGATGGGTTTCCATAGATTACATAAAGTATCTGTTCGTAGAGGAACCCAAGTTTGTAAAGTGCTTGGCCCGCTTTTGTGACAACCTTACAGACGAAGGGTTTAGGACAATCGAAGTTCAAGACATCTTGGATGCGGGAATCATAGGAAATACAGGCCTCAAATTCCTTTCATGGGAGATGACATTCATCTTCCTTCTCCAAGAAGGAAATTTAGAGGAAGAAGCCTCATCGTCTAGCACCCCCTCTAGTAGAACTACTGATCTGGTCGTCCCTAGAATAGACTCGAACATCTACATGGAAGCGAGTCTTGACAGTCCAACAGAGGAGATGGAAGCAGCTCAAGCATTCAGCCTACTTCAAGAGCCCCCAGTAGAGTAAGAATCTGCATCGGAGACCGCTGACGCAGACTCAGAATTATGATCCTTGTCCCCTCTCATCATCGATGGAGAAGAGTACATATTCCTCTATGACATAGAGATTCTTTTTGGACTACGAGACGATGAGGCACTCGGAGTCCTATCGGGATTCGATGTTGACACAAGTGTCGAAGATCCCGGGGTTTTAGGTACCGAAGACCAGACAATGAGAGACTTTCTCTTGACGACGTTGGTTTCAATTAGGGATGCAGACATGTCTGTATACGATGCACAACCCTCTCATGCAAAAGCTTCCACCTCCAACACAGGTTAGGAGAAAGCGTCCACCTCCCAAATGGAACATCACATAGCACTTGGTTCCATCAACATTGCAAATGAGGAAGGGATAGAAGCCGACGATGCTGTAGTGGTAAGTTCAAACAATATTTTTTATTTTGATGTTCTTTCAGTATAATTTGTTTTGTCAGTCTTCTAATGTTTGTTGAATTGTTGCAGGATGCGTTTGAGCTTGATGAATTCTCATATCGACGGGGTAATGTTCGCAGGCGCATTTGGGCGAGATCATTCTTTGGCCCATCACCTTGGCAAAGTCGCAAAGCATATCGTAGTCTTTCACAGCAAATTTTCTCCTCGAGGTCCTTCGGAGCTGCTGAAGTGCAAGGCATTGTCGCGCGCTATCGGATACTCCAACATTACTTGGAATGCTGACAAAGTCATTTTGGTACACCGCCTGGCTGCTATCAATGCCTTTAGATCGAACATTCATGGCAACGGCTCTGTCTTTGGCAGTAGGAGAGGAGGATGTTAGTGCTGTTGCAGCTAGATTTATATCTAGGAATCCACTAGGGGGGTTCAAAGACCCCTATTCTCAATGTACTCGAACTAGCCAAGAAGAAAGATAGCCTGTGAGGCCTTTTGTATATATAAACATATATTTAAATGGATATTTCAATGGATACATGACTACATGTCTTTATTATTTATTTTAAGTTATCATTGCTCGTCGTGAATTCCATTGTATTTTGTTTAAGTCGATGATATATTTTCTCCATTATTTTAATTGTGTTAATTTAATACATTTCTAGCCAATTTAGTATCATTTTCACCAATTCTGAGTATCGAAAGTTCATTTCTGTCAAATCCTGAAGAAATTTTCACCGTTGCGCAGAAGGAAAAAGTGTCCGGCGCATCGTTAGGACCCCAAAAAGCCCAAAACCCGCTACGGTGCGAATTTGGGCATTCTGGCAATTCCTTCAGGATTTGACAGAATTCAAAACCTATATTAAAATGATCAGTTACTGTAGTCATAGAAATGAAAAATACACAACAATGCAATAGTTTAGAGAATGTTGATATATTTTATTACAAAAGATCGGCCCTTGGGCCTTAGATACAAGATAGTGCCTTCAAGGGCAGGGGGTGGTCTAAGTCCTAAGAGTGGGCTGCAAGAGAATCTAGGGCTTCAAACTTGAGTCACTTCGTAGCCGCTTTGCTAGAGCCATGTCCTTGTCAATGACCGTGATGTGCTTTGCATGGATGGCACACAAGTTGGTGTCCTTGAATACAATGGTGGTCACTTGCTTCGTAGCCTCCTGGAGTACCCCCATAGCTCCTGTGCTAAATCGTACGTCGTCCTTGTATCCCTGTGCTCTCCCGTACCACACGTTGGAAGAGAGCACGCGGGATTATGTTGTCAGTGGTCTTTTGCATTTGCCTGATCTCCCTTAGGGCCTGCGCTCCTAGCTTTGCTCTTTACAGCTTCCTGACTCTTGGTGGAGGGTTTACAGATACCCGAACACTATCCCATGGCCTCCTGTCTGCCTTGAATTTCTTCCGCTACTCTTGTCTACGTTGAGAATCCTTCTCTCTCGGACGTGTTGAGCTTTGTCCTTCTTTGGGATGGGGCTTCCTCGGTGTCTACTTTACCCTCTTCACGGGCACAGGGATCATCTCTACGATGGACTATATCACCGGGAGATGGAAGATGGTGGTCTTCCTGGCAGTCTATTGGCCCTCAAGAAGCCTCTCTATGTCCGGGAGGTTATCGAACACATTTTGTTCGATCGGGGGAGGGCTCTCATGGGGAGGGGAAGGTCGAGGAGAAGGCTGAGGGGAAGGCTGAGGGGAAGGTTGAGGGGAAGGCTGAGGTTGAGGCTGAGGGGAAGGCTGGGGGGAAGGCTGATGCTCTTGGGACTGGGGAGTGGGCTCACGAGACTGGGGAGTGGGCTCACGGGACTTGGGAGGAGGAGAAGGCTCACAAGACTTGGGGGGAGGCTCACGAGAGTTGGGGGAGGGCTCACGAGAGTCCTGGGAGACCTCACGAGAGTTGGGGGAGGGCTCATGAGAGTCAGGGGAGGCACCACCGGACCCAGATAGGTTCGTGTGCACAGATGCCATGGAGGTGGTGGAGCTAGAGGAGGAAGGGTGGAGGCAGCGTCTAGTGGATCTAGCAGTGTTCTTTACTCTTGCCATTGAATAATGAGAGTTAGGGTTTTTTTTAATGTTGTATATGGGCCCATCATGTTTTGACATCCCTTTTAATTACATTTAGGGTTTCATCGTGCCCCCTGGCCCCTGCCCTAACCCCTCCACCCCCCCACCCTCGTCGCCCTCCCTCCCCATTGCCCTCCCCCTACTTACCCCGCCCACACCCGTCGCCCTCCCCCATACCTCCCATCCTCCCCTCACCCCACCCTTGCTACCACTCCACCCCTCCCCTTGCCCTACCCCATGCCCCCCCCTTCTCTCCCCCTTCCTTCACCATGTCCCCACTTTCCCCAACGTCATGTGAGTACAAAAAGTGTGGTCAAAATAAGCAAGATATTAAAGAGAGTACACAAATTGTGGTCAAAATAAGCAATATATTTATTTCATATTTGTATACAATTACACCATAGCTTCTGTTGGTGGTTGGACCCATCTGCTCCCTTCTCTCACTCTAGCTTGCAACCAACGTGTGACTCCTCGACTCCCTATTGATGCTTTCCAAGCACTATGCCTTCTATTCTTTGATACAATTTGAACTGCTTTTGCAAGTTCTGATGCCTTTGCCTTTTCAGACTTCAAAGTCCTTCCTAGTAAACCTCTAAAAAACCAGTCGAATATCTCATGCAATGCATTGCTACGAATGACACCACCACCATGCCTTGAGTTCTTGAAGTAGGCTGCCTTGGTTCTATAGTGCGACTTCTCCATGCCTTGTGTATTCCAAATGGACAAAGGACCCCAATTTTGTACAAACCATGGTCCGTGTGCATGGAGAATATGCTGCAAACAAATGAGAATCATTTCAACAACAAAAACCGTTTATAAAGCAAGTGCTAAATATTATGATGGTGCCAAGATTACCATGTAATACGTAATGTGCGATTCCCCCCATGCTTTCACCATTAATTGCATAAACTCTTTCACAGCCATCTTGAACCTTTCATAATACATCTCATCGATTTGAACCTGGCGAAGCAATTTTATCAATGCATCTACCTCTGTCCATACTTTAGCTCTCGAAGTTGCTACTTGAGGATGAGAAGCCTTATTGGTCGTGCATTCACACAATGCTTTCCAGTATTCCCAACCCAAACTACTTTGAGACAATGTATGTTTATCTTTGTCGAAATTGTGGTTCAATAGGAATCTCCTTGCATTCCCTCCACCCATGGACACTTTTGCAAGAAGATTCTATGTTACCCCAGACATTTTCTTACCCTCCTTAAGTTTGACATGTCCTCCATGGAATCCCATCTCTGACAGCAACTTCTCAGCTTCTGCAATGCACCGTGTGGATACTTCTTGCAGAATTGAATTCCAAGCATAAACAAGATGCAAATACAACAACTTATCAAGTATGCACAGTTCTGCGTGTAAAGTACATATGTGTACTCTCTCAGGTGGGATGGGTAAGATGGGATCCCACTTTGGATCCTTCTTGTCACAATTGGGAGCTTATGTTTGGCTGCAAAATAGAATGCCATTCTCCCATTGTAAGCTAGCCTTTTGCTTACGTTGCGAACACATGCAATAAAGGCATGTGTTCATTGCATTTGCCCCTGTATCACAACCATGCAAGCACTTGAGGGTTTTCAAATCACCAGCAAGATGCCATTCAACTTGAAAGGTTCCATGGCCATCGATTGTCAATGTTTGCCCTTCCTCTTGTCTTCGGATCGTCGATGGGTTTCCTGTTCTATCTAGAACCCACTTCAATGTCTCATGGCACTCTTTCGAAGTCTCATATGTTGCAAGCCACCATATATCTTTCTCGAATTGCACTGAGAAATCTTGCCCTACTTCTTCATCCCCTTGAATAAAGGCTAAGGCTTTATTCATAATGCAGATGCTGACTCTCTCTAACTTGTGCTCTTTCACCAATTGAGCTTCATCCATTTTGATGACAAATATGAGCTTTCCATTGCAATGTGTTGAACAAAAGAGAAAAATCGTTAGGATAAACATGATATAGGAAATGAACTAAAGTGAAGTGCAATGCTATAATGGATTTTCTCTTGCCATCTTCTCTCATGCTATGACAACAAAAAATGATATTTTCTTTTGAAACTTGTGGGAGGATTTGTGGGGCCCACAAGGTGACAAAAGCTAGCCACGGAGACAAAGAACCAAGAAGCGTGATGGAGAAGTTGGTGGCGGGAGACGGCTCTTTGCGGCTACTCTTGTTGCGGCTTGTCAATCTTTTGATGTCGACTACTTTATTTCATTTAATCATTAATGTGGGTTTGACACTAATTAGAATAATTAGTGAAAATGATTGCAAATGTGATCATGAGTGGAGTGCATCATTGTAAATACCAATCCGTGAATTATAAATACCTTGGTATAGGGATATAATGGTTTGGGAGATATATTATTTGCTTTGTAATTGGGAAATAGAAATGAGTCATATATTTAGAGTGGGCCAAAAGCCTACATGGACTGAATAATGTACTGAAATAATAGGGAGTGCACATGGAGAGCATGTGGAGGGCATGAGGAAAAGTGTGGAGGAGAGTGGAGTCAAAAGGAATCCTTCTAGAATTCTTATGTGGAATGTGGAGGATGTTGACATGTGGAAACGAGGAGGGTCCTCTTGGGCTCCATGTGAGAGGACTATTGACTTTCCTACTCAAAAGGATAAAGAAGCATCTTGTGATAGGACACTTGTCAAAATCCTCCTAAAAGGACAATTGATGGTGACCCATGCCCTTATGTCACAAAGGGGTGAAAGAATCTACTGCCAACAAATGTAATAGGGTGAAGGAAGGTGAGAATTGCACTATAAAAGAAGCCCCTCCCCTCTCAAGCATCTCATTTTCTCCTTGTAGACTTGTCGTTGCCTTGTATCTAGCTCCTTCCATGCCTCTCCTCTCCCTCGAGCCTTAGCCCCTCTCTTCTTTGTAGTTCTCTCCCATTGGGAAGCTTTCCTGCTTCCAAAACCAAGATCTTCCCTTCTTTTCCCATTTTCTCATATTTTTTCCCTCTTCGCTCGAGAGCTCCGTTTGTGCTCATATATGGCTTGTTTTGGGATCTGTTCTGAGGGGATTCTCTACCCTTTAGGATGACCTCATTCCAATATGTACTGTGGAAGCAACCCCTTCAGTAAGAGAAATCATTGCCGTTTCCTATTGCTCAAGTCGCTCATGGATTGTTTTGGTACTTGGTCGTCAAACGGCCATAACTTTTTGCTCCCTATTCAGTAAGAGAAATCATTGCCGTTTCCTATTGCTCAAGTCGCTCATGGATTGTTTTGGTACTTGGTCGTCAAACGGCCATAACTTTTTGCTCCCTTCAGTAAGAGAAATCATTGCCGTTTCCTATTGCTCAAGTCGCTCATGGATTGTTTTGGTACTTGGTCGTCAAAACTATATCAAAATCTTTGTCTCTTTGAGATCTATCCATTTATGTCTTTACTTCTATGTTCTGATTTGCTGAGAAAATGTTACCATGTGCAGAACAAAGTAGACTTAGATTTGGGACAGTTTTGGAGTCTATTACGAAAATGATCCTAGCTTCTCATCTCTTGTTCCATTTTTCATGAACTATATGTCAACATTCTTGTCTTTTCAAACCCTACAAGCATGCGTTCTTTGTTTTGGGTTTTGAGGGACAAAGGAAGAGCTATTTCCATGCTATCATAGTTGTATTTTTATTTCCAATAATTGTGGGTTCTCTTGAGCTTTATTAAGATGATGCGGCCCAACAACCCCATATGTCAGAATGTGCCCTACCAATTCAGCCCTTTCACTTCCATCCATGTAGTTCTTAGTATGAAAATTTTCTTCCAATAGAGGCTTGCTCTTACGTTTAGCATCGAACACTTGGCAGAAATCAATGCTTCCCCTTAACCTTTCCTCTTTCCCATGTTGAACTATGATCTCACCTTTGATGTTTATATCTTTATCTTGCTTTGATTCATCTATTTTCCTTTCCCTCTTGTTCTTTTGACTCTAAGAAGTGACTAGAATTAAGCCCTGAAATTCTGTGTCACATCTTTTGGTGGAGACACCGGGTAGGTTTTGCCTAGGATTTTCCTATCATAACCTCACGATCTTAGCTTGTTTACAAGCAAGGACTTTCTTCTTTGTGCTCATTTTTTGTACAGCATTCCAGTGTTTCATGGATCAGAAGGAGAAGACCCAAGGAGTTACCTTCGGGAATTCAATCGAGCATGCCGCTTGACTGGTTGGTCTATGAAGGAACATGCTGAGATACTTCCAAATTTCTTGGAGGGTGTGGCCTTAATTTGGTATGAGGCCTTGCCAAAAGATACCAAAGATTATTGGGAAAGCTTGGTCGAGGCAATGGAGGAGAGATTTGGGACATTGGAGTCACCAAATTCCTTGTTATTGCAGATGGAGAAGATTTCCCAAAAGGAAGGAGAGTCAGTTTCGACCTTCGCTATGAGGTATGAGGATTTATTCATCAAGTACCAACAAGCTTCTTTGCATGTGGTTGAATCTTCTTCATCTTCTACGGGAGATTCTAAAGGTTCATTGGCAATGGAACATCTCAAGATGAGCAAATTTGTTTATGGTTTGGATTCTACCTTGCATGGAAAGGTTCTAAGCAAAAATCCCAGTAATTTCAAAGAGGCTCTTCGCATTGATTTGAAGAAGGAGGCGGCCCATCATATTGAGTCCGCATTTTAGCCATCTACAAGTGTCATGACTCCGGCACATCAGGTAGAGGTAGCCTCAACATCCTAGATATCTGCTCCCTCACTGGATCATAATATTGCACAGTTGATGGCATAATTTGCTGATTTGAAGTTGCACTTATTGAATGCCAAGCCACCTAAGGCTCCACAAACTGAGAATAAGCCTAGGGATGAAGGCAATGTTACCTGTTATGAATGTCAAGAGAAGGGACACTATCATCCCGAATGTCCAAAATTAAAAAAAAGAGAAGACAAGAGTGTAGTACTCTTAGAAAGAATATGTTTAGAGGAGGAAGATGAGGAAGAAACTTTGATGCCATTGATGACAAGAAGTCGTAAAACTAGGAGTGACAAGGAAGAGGAGGAAGAGAAAGAACGTAAACATAAGAAGAAAAAGTCATCCCGAAGAAAAATTGGACAATCTGATTTTCCTCTTAGACAAGGAACTCTTAGTTATGATCTATTGACATACCTTAGAGAGAAGACTGCACAAATCACATTCGGGCAGCTTTTGGCACTCTCTCCAAAACTTAGGAAGGAATGGAGTAAATTGACCAGCACTAGGGAGTCTAAGAAAAAGAAGGAAAAGGATAATGGGATACCTATGGCACAAAAGGTAGACATAGATATGGGAGATGATGTACTTGTTGTTGATCTTATCATAGATGGCCAGACTATTTCTAATGCATACATTGATGGGGGTGCATCGATAAATGTCATGAGTGAAAAGACAATGAAAGATGCTGATTTGAAGTTATCTTCTCTTAACTCTCCTTATCGCATTAAGTTGGCTAATAATACTAGAGTGAAAACTCTAGGAGTTGTGAAGAATTTGGTAGTGGATGTGTGTGGAATTTCTGTACCTACAACATTTCAGGTTATTCCTACAAAACCAGATGCTAGGGCTTACCCATTGATCTTGGGAAGGCCTTGGCTCCATCAAGTGAAGGCAGTACAGAAGTGGGAGACAGGTGATCTTATTCTCCAAGAAGGGAATAGGAAGGTTCACTACAACATCAAGAGTCACCACAAGAAGGTGGTAAAGGAGGAAACTTCAACTTCCAAGAGCTCAGAGTCTGAGTTATCTGATCATGAGACAAGTGGCACCTTCGAGGAGTCCCTCTCAGAAGGAGAGGTGGAAGGAGTGGTGTTTGGTATTTGCCTTGGTGTTGATTGGGGGGACAATCAAGGAAATGGAGCTTCAAAAGAAGAATCATCTTCAACCATCTATAGGAAGTGGTGGATCGCACTAGTCTTCGCCAACAAAATGAGATTCTTCTTGATGAGACTATAACAAGTACTGAAAGAGATGAATACCTAGAGATGCTTGATGGGTTTCCTAATCTGTTTGCAAATAGTTACTCACAAGTGCGCCAAGTTACCTTAGTGGAGCACAAAATTGACTTGAAACCTCAAAGCAAGCCAATACTGCAACGGCTTAGACGGTTGGGAGTGGTACAAGCATAAGTTCTCAAGAAGGAGGTAACTAACTTGCTCCAAACTGGGTTTATTTTTCCAGTTGAGAATTCAGAGTGGGTTTCTCTAGTGGTGGTTACTCTCAAGAAAGGAAAGAAATGGCGTGTTTATGTGAACTTTTGCCCTCTGAATGCATGCACAAGGAGGGATTATTTTCCTCTACCATTTCAGGATGAGA